>NW_024381837.1:0-25000 GCF_016835505.1 Polypterus senegalus
GCCCAGATGCTTGGCTTTTCATGGTGCATCTGGTGACTCATGATTGGATCATGATCAAAAACAAGTGAAGACACTTGGCGTCAACTTTGAAGCCCATTTTACCTCAATTAACACTAGAATTACCAGAGCCTGCGAAAAAACTCGTAGATCCGTCCCACCTTAAATCGCTTCTTAAAACCGTTCTCACCTCTCTTCCAGCGTCTTTTGTCATCTAAATGTGCTAATAAAAGAAAAACTGCAAGTAGCCAGCTATTCCATCCCCCACCGACTTAGAACGTGCACAAACTTCTCCCAGCTCATGCCTTGATTGATTATCTGGGACTGAAGTGGAGTTTTAGAGTGGAAATAATAGATCATTATTTGGAATACACACATTTCACGTGTGTTACGTTTCTACAGTAATCTGTGTAAACACATTTTTAAAACAGAAACGTTTTTCATATTGCAGTAGTAAATGACAAAATGTAGGCATAAACTATATAATGTATGAAGCCTGAAGTCCAAATATCAAAGAAACACTATCACAAAAGGTACAAATCTAACAAAATAGTATGCTTTTATTCAAAAATATAACTGCAGAAAAAAAGCCGCCTTAGCATGCCATATTGACACACATTCACTATAACTGCCACAGTATCAGAGGCTGACTAGTAACCAAAAGGTCATGAGTTCGATCCCTCATGACTCAGTTTTGAGAAATAAACTGCTCTTATTCTTACTATTTTAGAACAAAAACATACATTTGATTTCAGTCTGTAACAGCCAGTGTAATTTATGATACTTGTAAAGGTTAGTTTTTTTTTTTTTTAATTCACTTTTCATTCTCTCAGTCGTGTTCAGGATCCTTCCCTCACCCCATCTGACACTGATGTTTTCACATAAAGATGCGCTGTAGCTCTGCAGCGCACTTGTGACTGCATTCTCGTACAATGCTTATAACTGAAGTGCCTGCGTGCACTTTTCGTGGCATTACACGTCTATTTTTTGAGCATACCCATGTTGCTCAAACACAGGAACATATGTTGGTGTACAAGTATAACAAAACAAGTGCACTTTTATTCTAGACTATAAGTGAAGAAAAAATAAAGCAAGTTACAGTAGGCGGTTGATACGACAGCGTGCGTGGTGTAATGATAAGAACTGCTGATTTCCGATCCGTGCTATATAAAATCATCACATTCAAATATTAACAATTCCCACACACCCTTCCTACATTCACAACATGTGCACTTGTTGCAGTGTACACATCTCTCTGTGCTATGGTTCCTATTACACTGAATGAGCACCTGACACTGTACTTTCTTCCCTATATAAATAACATTCGAGCTATAGCGCGTCTCCAAATAAATCACATTTGAGCTATAGCACGTCTTTATGTGAAAACAGCAGTGTCAGATGGGGAGGGGGGGATCGTGAACGCGACTTAGAGAATGGAACTGAATTAAAAAAAGCTAACCTTTACAATTATCATGCATTTACACTGGCTCTTACAGACTGACTGAAATCAAATGTATGTTTTTATTCTAAAATAGTACAGTACATGCAATATTATTTGAAAACAACAGCATCAGATCGGGTTTGAATACATTGTTACAGAAGGCATCAGCTTATTCAGTGCAGTAGTTTCAACGCACAGTACGTGCAATATTATTTGAAAACGAACAGCGTCAGATTGGGCCCATATTCAAACCCGATCTGACGCTGTCCATTTTCAAATAATATTGCATTAGTGCAATGATGTTTTTACATATATTGTCTCTTTCATTCATCTTGCGGTTTGTAATCAGTGACCGCATGTTTTTTTCCCTGATCTTGCCAGTTCGCACATGTTGCTGTATGGTGGTGTTTCTTTTGTACTCCAGGACACACAGAGGACAGAATAGTACAGAGCAGTAAGTTCAGCGCTATATGCAATCAGACAGACAGACAGGCAGAGAAGGCACTAGAGATATAAATAAACAGGGAAGGCACTGTGTAATAGATATATAAAAAACAGCTAAGGGGATAGATATATAGATAGATAGGAAGGAAGGAAAAGCACTATATGATAGGCAGACAGGGAAGCTCCTATATAATAATAAAATTACTGTTATTACTATATAGATAGACAGGGCATTCAGGCAGGCAGAACGGCGAAGGTTAAAAATAAATAAATTTGTGTCCCCAGCGTGGAATCGAACTCAGATCTCTTGAGGTACACCAAGTCTGCTGCACTCTAAGTGACAAAATGTTACCAGTACGCCATGAACCTTTTATGAAAGTGTTTCATTTGATCTTTGGCCTTCACGCTTCACACATTTTATAGTTTATGCCTACATTTTGTAACATTTATTACTAAAATATGAAAAAGTTTCTGTTTTAACATTGTGTTTACACAGATTACTGTAGAAACGGAACACACATGAAATGCGCGTGTTCCAAATAACAATCTATTATTTCCACTCTAAAACCCCACTTCACTCCCAGACAATCGAGGCATGAACTGGGAGAAGTTCGTGCACGTTCTAACTCGGTGGGGGGATAGAATAGCCGGCTGATTGCAGTTTGTTTTTATCGGCACATTTACAGGACAAAGGAGACTGGCGGGGAGGTGAAAACGGTTTAAGAAGCGATTTAAGGTGGGACGAATCTACAAGTTTTTTCGTAAACTCTGGTAATTCTAGTGTTAAACTGGTGTGATTCCTAAAGGAACTACAGTATATACAATGTAACTAACACAGGTGAAATCTTTGTTGTTGAAATTTAGATATATTTGTGAGAGGATAATGTAATAATTACATCCATATTTAAAAGAAAAAAAATGGAAAAGTTAGACATTTTTATGTACTTAGTGTTTTCACTTCAATGTTTTCACACTCTTTACTTAAAATTCATGGAACTGTTAATGCAGATTTTGGGTAGCATGTAGGTTGTTGGGAGTGACTAGGACAATGGCATACTGTTACAGCCCACATTCTGAAGAGAAGTCTTATTTCTGTTTACTAAGACTTAATAAAATGCATTTCAGTAAGAGATGAATGGCCGTTTTATTGGTGCTTTTGAGCCCTAAGAACAAATAAAGCTCTTGTTCTGGTTAATAGACACTCTGTAGTTATTCCTTAAACTGAGTTACTCCAAAGGGTCCTAAGAATTCATAATTACTATCATGATGAGTTACAAACTACAGGCATACAGTATGAAGTTATGTATTAATAATATGTAATAATAATCTAGGCAAGAGACTGACAGCCAACAAGTACCATAAGGGAAAGCTGAAAAGAACTATAAAGAGAGAGTTCAAGATGATGTGATCGTGGCATGGCGAGGACCACCACTGGCCTCACACCCCTCAGCAGGTTTGCATCCTCTTGAACTCTCCCTTCAAAGTGCTTTTCAACTTTCCCTTGCTATACTTGTTGACTATCTAGCCACGGATGGAGTTTACCACTCCTTATATTCCTCCGGCCAGGCAAGAAGTCGTTTCCACATCAGGTTGTGTGCCCATCTGTCCTCCATAGCAATTACAATGCAATGTCCATATGAGACGTGCTCCTGCTGTTTTTATTAGTCCTCGCCATTTGTTGTTATCTTTATCTTTTTTTAGAAACAGGCTCACCATTGCTTAATTTACTACCGCTGAGATGTTTGTTAGGGTTTGATTTTTAAAATGTTCTAGATATGGTAAAACAGAATAATTTAAAAATATTTGCTATCTCCAGCCTTATGTGTACTTTCAACATCTCTCCTCTGTATTCCATTGTGTGTGAATGTCTCTTTACCCACTGCTCCCTGTCTCAATTGTGTTCTCGTAAAGCCTGCCTATTGTTATTTTCAAGGTGCCTTTCTCACCTCTTAACCAGTTTTATACTTTCCATCTTTGAATGCAACTCTCTCAGCAAGTGCCTTTAGTCCTCCTCGGTCATCTAACACTTGCACTTCCTCTTTGCTCGCGTCATCAAAGCCAAACTGACCAATCGCACCAAAGCCAGATTGACCAATCAGATTGCTCTGAAGGGCTGGACACATAAACCTTAGCATTTTATTATATAGTAGATTACTTTAAGTTTCTGTATTCATTAATTTGCTTATGTGCGCTTATCCTCAGTAAAGCAAACAAACACCTCTGATACTTTAGTTTTTAAGTAATGACTAATAGACAGCAGTTAAGCAGTTCTTTGATATTATCAATCAGATCCAAGTCCAGAAAACAGGTTCACATGTGGCCATTACAACTCAATTCTTAACACTTATCTAACTGGTAATTCCAGTGGTATCCAGCCATTTCTGCTGGTTGCAGATCACCACTGGGCTCCAGAAGTAAACATCAGACTTAAGTCAGTTACCATTTTGGAGTTTTGTTAAGCTTTTAGCTATTATGTGGATATCCTTAGTGGCAGACAGCAATTTTGCATGAGCACAATGAGATTTGAAATAAACATGTTATCCACCTCTGTTAAATCAAAAGAACACTGATTTACAGTGGGAATCATCATGATAACAGGGGCAATGAACTACGTAGGAAATCAGCATTAACATAACACAGCAAATCACAGAAAGAACAGTTCATGTTCAACATTTCCAGTCTACACTGCAATATATCCAGTCATTCCTCATCTGTGGGTTAAGTGAAGCGGCAACAACCACTGAGCATTCAATGCCAATCTTATTTGATCCGGCTAGACATTTCCAATGACGTGGAAGCACAACTTTCAGGAGTCCAGTAAACAGCTGTCTTCCCCTATTACAGATCATACTGCATATCTCTCTCTACCATTGTCGGCATCAGGGTCTTCATTTGAAGATGTTCAAGGCAAAGTATGATAAGAAGAGGGTCTCCCATTCAGAACAAAGCACATGGATGTCTACTTTCTCCAAAACCGAAAAACTAGACCTAACATGCAAATAAAATATAAGTAAACAATAAATCAAACAGCAGAATCATTATTCTCACATAAATTAAACTCATTCACACCCTCCTTTCATAGCATTTGCTGCAAACAACAACAACCATAAAACTCATTCTAATAAAAGTGTGTCATTTGAGAACATTTGTTTTCATTTACAAATGGATTTTAACCATTGTGCCTCCACCAACTGTTTCTTCTCCTCACTTTCTTAACTTTTTTCTCATTTCTTAAATATGCAACATCTGTCTATGATGGCTAATTAGAAAGTTTTGAAAGTAAGAGGAGCACCATCAAGCCCAAACAATTTCTTTCTTTATAGCATAATCCCCTGAATACTAATACACTTGTCATTATGTTCAAAAAGCTTTTCTATGCAACTCAAATTAGATTAGAATATTAAAAAATTAGTAATTAATTCTGGTAAAAAACATCAGGTTGAGTTTTGAAGGTCCTAAAGTTCTCCTGTCTACCACACTACTTGGTAGCTTTTTCCATTTTGTCTGTGGTTCTCTATTTGAAGAAAAAGTTCCTAATGTTTATGGGAAATTTACCCTTAACAAGTTTCCAACTGTGTCCCCATGCTCTTGATTAACACCTTTTTTAAGCACCATTCTCGATCAACTGGACTAATTCCCTTCATAATTTTGAACACTTCAGTCATGTCTCCTCTTAATCTTCTTTTGCTTAAACTGAAAAGGCTCAGCATTTTTAATCTTTCCTCATAACTTACCGCCTGTAGCCCTGTAATCTCTTCTTCCAGTGCTGCTATGTCCTTTTTTGGAGCCTGGAGACCAAAACTGCACACAGTAATCCAGCTAAGGCCTCACCAGTATATTATAAAGCTTGAGCAGAACCTCCTGTGACTTGTACTTCACACATCAGGGCGCTATATAACCTGACATTCGATTAAGCTTCTTAATGGATTCTGAACATAATCTGGATGTTGATAGTGTTGAGTCCACTTAAATCCTTCTTACATGGTGTGCTTTCAATTTTAAGACATCCAATATGTGCTTCTGTTTGTGAATATAATAATAATATTGATGTAGAGTACAGGTACAGTATGTTGCATGTTGATTAGCACATGCAGGTAAAAATTTTACTAATCTCTGTACATGTACTGTATAAACCTACAAAACTTCTCTTCTGGTATAGCTTATCCTGTGAAGGCAGCCCTTCAGATTGAGGGAACAGTGGTATTCACATGGCCCCAGGTCTGGAGAACAGGGTAGGGTGACATTTCTTTCAATCAACAGTTTTACAGAGCACGCTTTATAACCTTTATAACCTCTGAACAGTAGCATTGTTGCGGCATATGGTCGACAGCTTTGCTCGTCACTTTTGCCTGATTGACTGCCACAAGTGCTAAAGTAAATCCACATTATATTGACTAGTTATGTGGGCCTTTTGAGGCATAGATGACAACTTCAAAATCATAACAAATGGTGCACATTTTCTTGCCAGCACTGGCTTAGATTTTGGATTTCTGTGGTGTCGGAGAATCACAATGCTTTTATTGTTTTCAAAGTTGTTTGGGTCATAGCAATTTATTCACATTACATGCCATTATCTGTCCTGGGTATGACGTTAATCTGCATCCAGCCCTGCATGTAGGCCTTCCTACCTGCAGAGGAAGGGGGGTTGGTGGCAGAATTGGCACTCCTGCCACCATAAAAAAACCTCACACTGGTTCCATTCTATCTGAACTAGTGTGGTGCTGAGGTGTCACTCGTTGCATGGCTGCACTTGGGTCCTAATATGAGATTATGACTTGGTTTGTCATGTGGTGGGTGCAGCAATGTGCTGTATCAGAGCCTGCTCCTCACCTCGTGCCATTATGCAATGCATCCTTACTTTTTACCAGTCTGAAATAATTTATTTGAAACTCACCTTTAGATCATTAGATGGGATGATTTTCAAATTCAGGAGTCAACATTTTGGACATCATGCTCAGATCTTGTTTAATTTTTCATCAAAAATGGATTAGAATGACCCATAACTCTTCAATCCTCCATTCCTCCATTATGTATCCTCAATCCTCCATTACGATATACCCCACAATGACATGCTTTTCTTCTGTCATCATTGTTGATGGCTGAACTGACCTCATTTTGAGAGATGCTTTCCCACAAAAGAATTCTTCTGTCTTGACTGTGGCATATAATAAGGAACGGTTCTGGTTACACATTAACTAGTAAAACTTTGAAGATGTATTCTTTCCATGTCTTAACAGTTAATTTTGTGTTTTTTGCCGCATATGTTTACTTGGTTCTGAAACAAATAAATATTAATTATAAACTACACATACTTAAAGCTAGCAATTTACTTTTACAAAATCAGTGTCATAAAATAACTCTTTCAGGTTTAAGGTCAGGACTTTTTAATCATCCTGTCTGTATTACTATTTGTTATGTCTTTAATTCCTAATTGAAATTCCTCAGGATGGCAGATCTTCTGGTCTTAAGTCCTTCTGGCAGGAAGTGGTGGTCCAGGTGGATGGACACGGGAAGTGATATCAATGGTGTTACAGTCATCAATCTTTTGGTCTAAAGATGTAGGAAGAGAAAAGGCATTAGGACACAGCGGTGGGGAGTTACAGTCACCAGAGCCTTTAAACCTTCCCCTATGCACACGAGCGTGACAATATATATTGTAAGAGCACAAGGGATCACTGTTGCCCCTTAAACTCAACAGACAGATTCACAGACACAGGGTAAAAGCGCCAAGAAGTATTCTTTAATTATTTCTTCTTGCACAGCAAGAAGCCTTCAAAGCACCACAGCCACAATAAACACAATTAAATTAATATCAAAACACAATTCTTCTCTCCTCCACACCTTCCAGCAAGCTCTGTCACACTCTGACCGACACTGGCTCCCCTGCTGTGTCTTCAGCAGTCTTTTATATATTGCCCCACCCGGAAGTGCTTTTGTTCTTCCTTCCATGTGACTTTCCAGCACTTCACGGTCAGATGGAGAACTCAAATTCTTTAGTGAGCCCAGAAGTACTTCGGGGCTCCTGTCCATGTGATCCATTACTACTTCTGGGCTATAGGCAAAGTATGACTCCCCTGATCTTCCGATGGCACCCATGGCAACCAACAGGGCTGTGAAACCGATCTCCAAGTCCCAGGATGCTCTGCGGGAATCCATAGGACTGCTATACTGCAGGGGAGCTGCCATCTAGTGTCCTGGGGGAGGCAGTGTCCAATCTTTTCCTTCTCGGGGCCGTCCACCACAATATGTCATATATAGTATGTTATATAGCTCCCTTTCTCTTTTTTTCTTTAGTTTGCCAGTCATTGTGTCACTGTCACATACTTTCCTTGTCCTGTTCCTATTTCTGTTCTTTGTTTCCTCACTTCTTCTGTGTTACTTCCCTGCCAATGCTTTTCAAATAGGAGTTTTTTTTAAATTAAAAACATGTGAAAGTATGAACTATTTGAAAAACCCTTGACAAAAATTTTACCTTCCTAGTTAATTTCTTTACAAAATCTGTAATAAGTTTCAAGGCAATCAGTCCACTAGGAGCTGAGTTGTCTCACACAGTCAGAGCTGGCAAAAATATGTTGCTTTTTCAGTTTTGTGTACTGTGGTCACCCGAAGTGGGGGTGTGCTTCATCTCCTCCAACACTCTATGAACACAAAACGGTTTACTGTGGAAAACTCTTACATGGAAGTATTTTGCACAACACGACCACCACTCTAATTCTTCCTCTCTCCACAACACTGTCACGCTCAGTAATTCTGTCATCACTTCTCCTCTTCTTCAACAAGCTTTGTCTTCCTCCTACTGACTCTGGCTATCTGTGTTGAGGCAGTCAGCTACTTTTATGTAAAACCTAGGAGTACTTCTGGTGCACAATGAGACCGTGGCTTGGGAGTACTTCTGGGTGATGCTGAAACTGCACAAAGTAGTGCACAAGAATCCCTTCACCGTTCTCAGGTGGCACCTGTAGATCCAACAGGGCTGGTCTAAGAAATCACAGTTCCCATTATGCCCTGTGGGTATCTGCAAAGGTACCGCCACCCAGGAATGCTGCCACCCAGCATGCTATGGGAGACAATGCCCTGACCAAATTGTCTTCCCCTGTCCTTCCATGATACTGGTGTCTGGGCCGGGTAAGGATCCCACTACAGTTCCGGCTGAGATGCCAGTCACCACATGGCATCTCTCACAGTACCTAAAAAGAAATAGTAAAGGAAATAAATAGCAAAAATATAAATATAAAAAAATATATAAAACATGGGAGACTATACCACTTGAGAGAAATATAGTAGAGATAGCATAGTGGCAGAGTGGCATGGTGGTTAGCTGCTACATCAAAGTGCCAGAGTACTCACTTTGAACCTTTGTCCCACAGTTGTGCTTCAAAGTTTGTGAACCCTTTAGAATTTTTTATATTTTTACATAAATATGACTTAAAACATCATCAGATTTTCACTCAAGTCCTAAAAGTAGATAAAGAAAAACCAGTTAAAAAAATTAGACAAAAATATTATACTTGGTCATTCATTTATTGAGGAAAATGATTGCATATTACATATTTGTGAGTGGCAAAAATATGTGAACGTCTACGATCATCAGTTAGTTTGAAGGTGAAATTCGAGTCAGGTGTTTTCAATCAATGGGATGACAATCAGGTGTGAGTGGGCACCCTGTGTTATTTAAAGAACAGGATCTATCAAAGTCTGCTCTTCACAACACATGTTTGTGGAAGTGTATTATGGCACAAACAAAGGAGATTTCTGAGGACCTCAGAAAAAGAGTTGTTGATGCCCATCAGGCTGGAAAAGGTTACAAAACATCTCTAAAGAGTTTGGACTACACCAATCCACAGTCAGACAGATTGTGCACAAATGGAGGAAATTCAAGACCATTGTTACCCTCCCCAAGAGTGGTCGACCAACAAAGATCACTCCAAGAGCAAGGCGTGTAATAGTCGGCGAGGTCAAAAAGGACCCCAGGGTAACTTCTAAGTAACTGAAGGCCTCTCTCACATTGGCTAATGTTCATGTTCATGAGTCCACCATCAGAAGAACATTCAACAACAAAGGTGCGCATGGCAGGGTTGCAAGGGCAAGGCCACTGCTCTCCAAAAAAACATTGATGCTCGTCTGCAGTTTGCTAAAGATCATGTGAACAAACCAGAAGGCTTTTGGAAGAATGTTTTATGGACGGATGAGACCAAAATAGAACTTTTTGATTTAAATGAAAAGCGTTATGTTTGGAGAAAGGAAAACACTGCATTCCAGCATAAGAACCCTATCCCATCTGTGAAACATGGTGGTGGTAGTATCATGGTTTAGGCCTGTTTTGCTGCATCTGGGCCAGGACAGCTTGCCTTCATTGATGGAACAATGAATTCTGAATTATATCAGAGAATTTTAAAGGAAAATGTCAGGACATCTGTCCATGAACTGAATCTCAAGAGAAGGTTGGTCATGCAGCAAGACAACGACCCTAAGCACACAAGTCGTTCTACCAAAGAATGCTTAAAGAAGAATAAAGTTAATGTTTTGGAATGGCCAAGTCAAAGTCCTGACCTTAATCCAATCGAAATGTTGTGGAAGGACCTGAAGTGAGCAGATAATGTGAGGAAACCCACCAACATCCCAGAGTTGAAGCTGTTCTGTACGGAGGAATGGGCTAAAATTCCTCCAAGCCGGTGTGCAGGAATGATCAAAAGTTACCAGAAACATTTAGTTTGAGTTATTGCTGCAAAGGGGCGTTACACCAGATACTGAAAGCAAAGGTTCACATACTTTTGCTACTCACAAATATGTAATATTCGATCAATTTTCTTAATAAATAAATGACCAAGTATAATATTTTTGTCTCATTGTTTAACTGGTTTCTCTTTATCTACTTTTAGGACTTGAGTGAAAATCTGATGATGTTTTAGGTCATATTTATGCAGAAATATCGAAAATTCTAAAGGGTTCGCAAACTTTCAAGCAGAACTGTAGTAAAAGTCTGAGAAGTTTATTCAGCTTTACTCTTTCATTTAAATATAACTTACTCATGGATACTTGTAAAAATTAAACGTTAAGTGTATTGAAGATTGAATCTATGAAGTACCTACCTGTTATGATTTGAACCACATATAACATTACGGAAAATTGAGTCTGGCCTCAAGAAATCATCAAAATCCAGACCTTACAAAGTGTTATTGGGAACAACTTAATGTTTAGTTAATCAGGTGTGACTGATGGACTGAGTCTGATATCTGAATGCTACTTTTGTTAAACTATTTATATTCTTATGCATTAAATCAATGTCACATGACATGACTTGTAGATGTGGGGTGTGTTAAATTTGTTGACTGTGTATCTGATCTTGTCGTCAGACCATGTCCATTTAAAGGACTGAAAATTGTTACTGTGCGAGTTCAGACTTTTCAGCACTTTCGTACTTGCCCCTTTTGTGATAACTAATAACGTGCTAGCTCATGGAACCTGTGCTGTACAAAGAGTTAACAGAAGAACAGGTACAATGAGTTCAGCCACAGTCACGGCCCTTTCTTTCCTTTATCCATTCTGTTTTGGTATATAGAACGCAAGTCACAAGAAATACGGGCTTCTCTTCTGTTTGTCAAGTTCAAACGCTTGTGTTTCCTTATTCCTCTTTGCTACTTTCTATGCATAGTATCTGTAGATGAGCATTCATTGGTTGTTAGCTTTCATGCACATATATTATTATGATTTAAAGACAAAATCGATGTTTGATTTTATCGGAACGAGTTGGGTATGTCACATTAGGCGATCGACTTCACAGGAGTGCACCACCAACTGCCACCAGCTCACTAAAATTATTATGTAAATGAAGGCTAATGTGATAAAAGCTTGAGCAGGTTATTTAATCATTAAGTCATGAATTTTGGCAATGACCCGTGTTTGTAGGTGTAAACACCTAGTAGTTTAGAATCATCCTTAGGTTAAAACCTCCACACATTACAACCATCTGAAAGTGTAGCCCCTTGGAACTTAAGTATTGAAGCGTATTCAGCAATAACTGTTATGGTGTTTTATTTCCAGTGGATTATTGTCTCTTCTTGTTGAATTATTTTTTTGGAATTCCTTTCTCTTTTTGACATTTAATAAAATTTAATAGCAACTTTGGATCACATTAATAGACAGAGTTGTTGAATTAAATGTTCTTTGAAGAAATAATGTTATTGGCCAGCTCAATAACTGTTCTACCAAAATTGACATGAAGCAAATAAAGTTGGGGACGAATTTGTTAAAATGCCCAATATGAATGTGAATGGCATACATTTCGAAGGGCATCCCAGGACAAGGAGGTGGAATTTTTTGACATCTTTCCTCAGCAAATGCTATGCACATCATGAAAGGAGGATCTCCACAAAATGACATCAAATGGGATACACAGCTGCATCATTCACCATGTCAATTTCATGTAGTTGGACAATTCCCATCAGGAGAACTTTGTGTCTGTGAATTCTTGCTCTGCCCAATGTGCTTCACACTTTCTTCTCTATTCCATTTTAGCCCTACAATTCTCAACATTACTCAGACAGCACTGATGAATTCCACTTGTCATGATACTACTTTTCCATTGTTGCATCGTCCTGCTGAAACCCTTCTCGATGTTTGTCACTGACTACACCAAGATTAGCAGGGAAGAAGCCCAACCGTGAATGCAGAAAATAAATTTTTACCAACATGTTGCACTTCATTGATTTGTACGCTTGAAGCATGTCGTTAACCAGATGAATGTAGTTTATTTCACTGTAGGTGCCGAAAAAATTCTTAACAACATTCCTGAAAGCCTTCCATGCGTTTGCCTCCATCCCTACTTGCAGATCTTCAAACCGTTTATCACTAATGGCGTATTTGATTTATGGACTGACAAAACTGCCTTCCTTAATATTGGTATCAGTTATGCATGGAAATATTTGTCTCTTGTTCACCATTTTCACAAAATTTAATAATATGTACAAGAGGTGTAAATATCTTTGCTGGGTCATCAAGTGGTTTATATTCCACACTTTTCTGCCCTGGAAGCAACTGCTTACGGAGCGACAAGTTTTTATTAATGTTATGAGACTCTTTAGCATGGCTGTCCAAGTTGCAAATGGAACAGCAGCATCTGGTAGGCCTCAGGTGCAGGGCTAGTAGCGGTGCCACTACTTTTAGATCACAACAGATGTTCCAGTTGTATTAGGTGTACTGTATATGTATAATTATAATATAAGATGACTGCACATAATAAATGGCACATTACAGGAAAATGTAAAGATGATTTTTGTGATGAATAGGTTAAATCCATAAGATACACCCAAAGGAAGCAAAATCTTTACTGTCCTGTGTGATCATTCAAACTTCTCTGAGGGATGAAACTGAAACTTTCAGTCAAAGTACAGATCCTTTAGCTTTGTATTATTTTGTCTACACGGTAGACGGTTTTGCTAACCTAATGCAACAAGCTTTTAGTTTACAGAATTAGAACTGTTGTACGCCATCCTGGGTTCAATCCTGCATCCTCCTGCACTCCAGTCCTAGCACAGTTTGCCACCAAGTGACAAATCTAAGCTGAAAGGACAACCAGATTTCCAGCTTGGGAGGATTTTGACACTCCTGACTGCAAATCTGGTGTTGTCACCTTTGGGAAATCTGTGCTGTTTGCTTTTTTGATCCTGTTAGAGAGGCATCAGGCAGTTCCTTCAGCTGTCAATTGTGTGGCAGCCATGGCAATGTTTTATGAAGCAATTATCCACCTACAACACCATCTCTACCTCATTTCAAGCTGTGAAGGAGAGAAGCAATGCAGTTTGGTGTAATAATGTGATTACCCACAAGAGGTGTCTTTGTTTATTAAACTGAAAGCCTTAACTGGCAGTGGCTGAAGATGCTCTTTATGAGACTGTCAGTGCAGTGTCCAAAAGCTCTTCTAAGGAAGCAAGCAGGGACATGAGAGGGGCTGCAAGGGCATGGTGCAGATAGGAAACCGAAATCAAGAAGTATGCACTCCACCCAATAAAGCTGTCATCCCTGACACTCACTTCTTTTTTTACTTTCTGTTGACAAACAGCGCTTAAGGAAATATGTAATATATAGTAAAATGATATATTTTATTATAATTTATATATATATATATATATATATATATATATATATATATATATATATATATATATATATATATATATATATATATATATATATATATATATATAAACTGCTCAAAAAATTAAAGGAACACTTTGAAAACACATCAGATCTCAATGGGAAAAAGAAATCCTCCTGGATATCTATACTGATATAGACTGGGTAATGTGTTAGGAACAAAAGGATGCCACATCGTTTGATGGAAATGAAAATGATCAACCTACAGAGCCCTGAATTCAAAGACGCCCCAAAAATCAGAGTGAAAAAATTATGTGGCAGGCTAGTCCATTTTGCCAAAATTTAATTGCAGCAACTCAAAATTGTACGCAGCACTTTGTATGGCCCCTGTGTTCTTGTATACATGCCTGACAACATCGGTGCATGCTTCTAATGAGATGACAGATGGTGTTGTGGGGATCTCCTCCCAGATCTGGACCAGGGCATCACTGAGCTCCTGGACAGTCTGAGGTGCAACCTGGTGGCATTGGATGGACCAAAACATAATGTCCCAGAGGTGTTCTATTGGATTTAGGTCAGGAAAGTGTGGTGGCCAGTCAATGGTATCAATTCCTTCATCCTCCAGGAACTGCCTGCATACTCTCACCACATGAGGCCAGGAATTGTCGTGCACCAGGAGCCACTGTACCAGCATAGGGTCTGACAATGGGTCCAAGGATTTCATCCTGATACCTAATGGCAGCCAAGGTGCCTTTGTCAAGCCTGTAGCGGTCTGTGTGACCCTCCATGGATATGCCTCCCCAGACAATCATTAACCCACCACCAAACTGCTCATGCTGAATGATGTTACAGGCAGCATAATGTTCTCCATGGCTTCTCCAGACCCTTTCACTTCTGTCACATGCTCAGGGTGAACCTGCTCTCATCTGTAAAAGCACAGGGCACCAGTGGTGCATCTGCCAATTCTGGTATTCTATGGCGAATGCCAATCGAGCTGCATGCTGCTGGGCAGTGAGCTCAGGGCCCATTAGAGGACATGGGGCCCTTGGGTCACCCTCATGAAGTCTTTCTGGTTGTTTGGTCAGAGACATTCACACCAGTGGCCTGCTGGAGGTCATTTTGTAGGGCTCTGGCAGTGCTCATCCTGTTCCTCCTTGCCCAAAGGAGCAGATACTGGTCCTGCTGATGGGTTATGGACCTTCTATGGCCCTCTCCAGCTCTCCTAGAGTAACTGCTTGTCTCCTAGAATCTCCTCCATGCCCTTGAGACTGTGCAGGGAGACACAGCAAACCTTCTGGCAATGACACGTATTGATGTGCCATCCTGGAGAAGTTGGACTACCTGTGCAACCTCTGTAGGGTCCAGGTATCGCCTCATGCTACCAGTAGTGACACTGACTGTAGCCAAATGCAAAACTAGTGAAGAAACAGTCAGAAAAGATGAGGAGGAAAAATGTCAGTGGCCTCCACCTGTTAAACCATTCCTGTTTTGGGGGTCATCTCATTGTTGCCCCTCTAGTGCATCTGTTGTTAATTTCATTAACACCACAGCAGCTGAAACTGATTAACAACCCCTCTGCTACTTAACTGACCAGATTAATATCCCATAATTTTCATTGACTTTATGCTATACTCTGATTAAAAGTGTTCCTTTATATATATATATATATATATATATATATATATATATATATATATATATATATATATATATATATATATTGTACATGATACAGTACCTGCCAAATAATACAAAGAGTACACGACACGTGTTTCACCCTAATTGGGACTCATCAGCTGTACACACCTTTGCTTCCCCCTTCCAGGGATCAAACCTCGGACATCAGCGCCTGAGGTGAAGAATCTGACATTGCACTACAGGAGCTGGTTTGCTTACTTGACAGGGTGAAAATCGTAGTATAGCATTTATTGGTTTGAATCTCAATCAGATTATTTGGACGGTTAACTACCAGGTTTGGTCGGCCAGTCAGTAAACATCCTCCACGTCCTCTCAGTTGTGAGAAGCAGATCATAGATATGTGATAGAGTATCCGGGTAAATTGTACAAACATGTGTTTTACCCTAATTGGGGCTCATCAGGTATTGTGTCTTTGTGGACCTGGATAAAGCATATGACAGGGTGCCTCGAGAGGAGTTGTGGTATTGTATGAGGAAGTTGGAAGTGGCAGAGAAGTACGTAAGAGTTGTACAGGATATGTATGAGGGAAGTGTGACAGTGGTGAGGTCTGCAGTAGGAGTGACGGATGCATTCAACGTGGAGGTGGGATTACATCAGGGATCAGCTCTGAGTCCTTTCTTATTTGCAATGGTGATGGACAGGTTGACAGATGAGATTATACAGGAGTCCCTGAGGACTATGATGTTTGTGGATGACATTGTGATCTGTAGCGAGAGTAGGGAGTAGGTTTTGCAGACCCTGCAGAGGTGGAGATGTATGCTCTAGAGAGGAGAGGAATGAAGGTCAGTTGGAACAAGACAGAATACATGTGTGTAAATAAGAGGGAGGTGGAATATTGAGGATGCAGGGAGTAGAGTTAGTGAAGGTGGATGAGTTTAAATACTTGGGATCGACAATACAGAGTAACAGGGATTATGGAAGAGAGGTGAAAAAGAGAGTGCAGGCAGGGTGGAATGGGTGGAGAAGAGTGATTTGTGACAGACGAGTATCAGCGAGAGTGAAAGAGAAGGTCTACAGGACGGTAGTGAGACCAGCTATATTATATGGGTTGGAGATGGTGATACTGACCAGAAAGCAGGAGACAGAGCTGGAGGTGGCAGAGTTAAAGATGCTAAGATTTGCATTGGGTGAGATGAGGATGGATAGGATTAGAAATGAGGACATTAGAGGGTCAGCTCAAGTTGGACGGTTGGGAGACAAAGTCAGAGAGGCGAGATTACATTGGTTTGGACATGTGCAGGGGAGAGATGCTGGGTATATTGGGAAAAGTATGATAAAGAGAGGGCGGCATGGTGGCACAGTGGTAGCGCTGCTGCCTTGCAAATAGGGGACCTGGGTTCGCTTCCCGGGTCCTCCCTGCGTGGAGCTTGCATGTTCTCCCCGTGTCTGCGTGGGTTTCCTCTGGGCGCTCTGGTTTCCTCCCACAGTCCAAAGACATGCCGCGTAGGTGAACTGGCAAATCTAAATTGGGCTTGGTGTGTGGGTGTGTTTATGTGTGTCCTGCGGTGGGTTGGCACACTGCCTGGGATTGGTTCCTGTGTTGGCTGGGATTGGCTCCAGCAGACCCCTGTGTTCAGATTCAGCGGGTTGGAAAATGGATGGATGATAAAGAGAGATGTACCAGGGAAGAGGAAAAGAGGAAGGCCTAAGAGAAGATTTATGGATGTGGTGAGAGAGGACATGCAGGTGATGGGTGTAACAAAGTAAGATGACGAGGACAGAAAGATATGGAACAAGATGATCCGCTGTGGCAGCCCCTAATGGGAGCAGCCAAATGAAGAAGGTATATGCAGTTTTTGAATAAATGGATGCTGTGTGCTCCGGATTAAAGGTGAAAAGGACCATCCAGACTGTTATCAGCAACAAGTCCAGAAGCCAGAGTTGTGTCAGTGGTCTTGGCAAAGGTCATTTTTATTTTTGTGATGGCAGCATTAATGCAGAAAAGTACACTGAGATTTTAGAGCAGCATATGCTGCCTTCAAGATGATATCTTTAACAGGGTCGTCAATCCATTTTTCAACACGACAATGCAAAACCACATTCTGCACACACGACAAAGGCATGGCTGGAGAAGAAGAGGGTACAGGTACTCGACTGGCCTGCCTGCAGTCTTCTCCTGTCCTCAATAGAGAATTTGTGGAAAAGTTTGAAGCGAAACATGTGAAAACGATGACCCCATACTGCTGCACACCTTAAGACATGTTTGCAGGAAGAATGAGACAAGGTAACACATGAAATGTTTCATCGCTTAGTATCCTCAGTGCCAAAACATCTTTTAAGTGTGAGAAGTAATGGAGACATTACAAAGTGGGGAATGCTTTACTGTCCCAGCTTTTTTTGCAATGTATTGCAGGCCTAAAATGCAAGGATGGATACATATTTGCAAATTAAATGAAGTTGACCAGACAAAACATGAAATATCTTGGGTTCCTACTGTCTACAATGAAATAAAAGTAAATTTGGGAATCTCTGAGCTTTTTTTTTTAACTTACATTTTCCATAACATCTCAATTTTTGCTGATTTGGGGTTGAATGTTATGGACAAAACCCAAAATCGGCCAAAGCGGAAAATGTCCGGCCAAATTGAGAAATAACCAATGTCACTGTAAATTGACCAGCCAATGTCCGATCTTTTCCTTGATTTCGGGATTTGGCCAGTCGGTTTGCGAAATACTGGCTACCTGTGCGGAGTACTGGGTTAATGCTGAGACTTTTGGTGTGAGAAAAACCAATGCTCCATATACTTCAAAATACTGAGGCAATACATGACTTTACCTGATGTGGAAGATGCACGGCAAATTTCGCAGAGCAATTACGATGCACACAAAATACCTCAGATGTATCATGTAATCGACAGCTCACATATCCATATCCGTGCACTAAGTGTTGGTATTCAGGATTATGTTAACAAGAAAAGATGAACATCTATTGGTCTTCAGGTGGTCGTTGATGACAGATTATGATCAGGGCCATTTGTGTTGGGTCACCTAGTAGTGCTCATGATGCTGCTGTATTCATGTTATGTGACCTGAATGCAAATAAAGTGTTTCTGTTGTAGTTTAGCGAATTATTGCTTTGTTGAATCACCTGAATAACCACCTCAAGCTAGCATATAAACCTTTTGGCGAATTTTGAGATTATTCACGTGTTTCCAATACCTTTTCTTTGTTTCTTAATTTCAAATTGTGCATTAAGGAGGTTAATGGAAATGTGGCTAATAATGAGGTACAAAACAAGCCAACACATGACCAAGTAACTTGTGTCCACCATACACTATCTGACAATAAAGAAAGGTGAAGGTCTCAGTAATGTTAATCTGCTCAGGTCAGTGAAAAATTTGGACGGGACTCGTAGAAAAAAGAAAATCAGCAGTTTTGGAAATGTCTGCTATGGCAGAATGAGCGCACCAACAAGCCATGGAATGAAATAACGGGTTTAACTAACAACAAGAATCAGCTTCTAATTAAGACACTGGTTGGACTGAAATAGACTGGAGTTTGAGGCCCTGACTTAGCTGGTCATCTGTTGGCTTACTTCACGTCTCATTTCTGTTTCACTGCCATTTAAGAAAAATGAAGCCAATCAGTGAACTGAGGATATAAAACTAAGCCAATTAGAATGAAAGGAAACAAAGTCAATTTAGAGAAGAAATTGGCCACTAAGGAAGAAAGAAGCAGGCAGAAAACCTTCCACCACTGCAGCCACCAGCCTATAATAAGAGCTTAAAGTAAGCTGTCTAACTAGCAAGTGTACTAACCCAGGATTAGCTCTGCCCTCATCCAGTGAACGTGAGAGTCACAATCATATCTGACTGGTCAGAGCTTGTCTGTTGTGAATAGAACTGATGTGATGGGTGATTAAATACAATGCACCAATGTACATACTGTGACAAAGAGCTGTATTCAACAACATGCACAGTGCTATGTCTGCCTATGTATATATGAAGTAAAAAAAAAATAATGATTGATATTATCCATTGTCACAAGAAGAGACATAAACAGATAAAGGTTTGGGCCAGCCACCCGTATAATAAGGTATCCTGGCTGCAAAGTCATTTTTTATCAAATACACAGCACTGATGTGCATACAACTGAGTCCAGAACGAGACTGAGGGAAAAGGGAAAAAGTGCAGGCTTTTAAAGGGGAAGACAGGAAGTGAGGTCATAAGGATCAGGCACGTGTTCTTCAGTCATTGGATCAAGCCCGGACGTGACATCCGAGGGGCCGGAGCTGGTAAAGTCATTGGCTCGGTCCCAGAAGTGACGTCAAGAGAGCCAGGTGGAATCTCCCGGGAATGGTCTACTGAAAAGGGAAAAAAAGAGTCAGTGCACTCTGCCACATCCCGGCATGCTTCAGAACTGCCTTCACTCAAGCCATTTAGCTGCCTCCCATGCGCATGTGTGTGACACCATATTGATATTGATTTAATTTATTAGTTGTGCCACATATTACGGTTGTGTTCAAAATATGAGTGAACTGATAATTGTTTAAAGATATCTACTTCAAACTGGGAATTCATAATTTAAAAATCAGCAATATCAGAACATTAGAACAATCTAGACAATGACAGGCCATTTAGCACAAATAAGCTCACCAATCCTATCCACTTAATTCTTCCAAAATAAAATCAAGTCAAGGTTTGAAAGTCCCTAAAGTCTTACTGTTTACCACTCTACTTAGTAGCTTATTCCAAGTATCTGTGGTTCTCTGTGTAAAGAAAAACTTCCTAATTTTTGTGTGAAATTTACTCTTAACAAGTTTCCAACTGTGTCCCTGTGTTCTTGATGAACTCATTTTAAAATAACAGTCTCGATCCACTGGACTAATTCCCTTCATAATTTTAAACACTCCAATCATGTCACCTCTTAATCTTCTTTTGTTTAAGCTGTAAAGGCTCAGCTCTTTTAATCTTTCTTCAGAATTCATTCCCTGTAGGCCTGGAATCAGCCTAGTCGCTCTTCTCTGGATCTATTCTAGTGCTGCTATGTCCTTTTCGTAGCCAGCAGACCAAAACTGCACACAGTACTCCAGATGAGGCCTTTAGTGTCATTGTATTATGTTTCCTCTTACCACCAGGCGGTTAATGTGTTTTAAAAGGATACTGGACTTTCTAATGTATTTGTGACTTTTCATCTTATTATACGTTGTTAGGTTTATTTTGGAAGGCTCCACTACTTGGTAAACCCTGAGGATCATCTCCTCTCAGCTGTGCTCCACATTCATCCATTTTTCAAATATCCAGACTCAATATCAAAGTGAAAATCAAATGTGAATGGGATACACATGGTATATTACAGGACATACTGATGTGTATACGTGCATATTTAATTACCAGTAGCGGCGCACTGCATGGTAACGTGCAATGAATACACTTGACCTGAGCATTCCTAGTTTTCATACTCTTTCTCTGTACGTTTAGCATTTGTTTGCTCAGAGGTTGATGTGCTTGCTGCTTCCTGAGCAGCTCTTCTTTTCTCCACCCTAGCGGCCCCGCTTCTTCTCTTCTTTTGTCTGCATCTTTTTGTGTTAAAACAGATTAAGTCAGTGCCTCTGTTGCAATTACTTAGTACGTTTTCCTTAATTTTTCACTTAAGCTGGCTCTTAAGTCTTCAATCTGCCTCAAGAATGATTTAAGATATGAAGAGGAAGGGGAATGAGACCGGCGCCCATACGCATGTGCCCCACGGCCTCCATGCTGACCACTGCCGAGAGTTGATTTTACAATAAAATAAAATAAAAAGAGGAATAACCTTGGAGGTCAATCATCACCCCGAAAGCGGATAGTTGACATCACATAGTATATGTGTACCAAATTTCAGGTCAATTGTGCAAACGATTTGCGAGCTACAGGTGATTAAAAATCCTGGACAGACAAACGGACAGCCGTGGTAGCATATTATATAAGAAGATACCAAGACGGTTTAAAGCAGGGGTACTCAAATCTGGTCCTGCAGGCTTTCATTCCAACCAGTATTGTAATTAGAAACTAAGTCTAGCAGCCTAATAGGCAGGCAGTGTGGCACAGTGGTAAAGGCTTTGTTTGGACTCCAGTCTCTAATGTTGTGGGTTCAGATCCTGAGACTGTGTAACCCTGGGCAAGTCACTTCACCTGCTTGTGCTCCAATTGGAAAGATTAAAGAAATATAACCAGATGTTGTAAGTTGCCTTGGATAAAGGTGTTGGCCAAATATGTACAGTAAATAATGAAACTCTGTATTTTGACTAGTCTTAGATGGGCAACACAGCTAGTCTAAAATATATTTGGGAAGTGGACAACCTGAAGAAAACTCATGAAAACAAAGGAAATGCAAATGTGCAGACTTTATACAAACTGTCACAATGATGGGAATCTCATGCAGATCCCACGACGTTGAGACAGCAGTTTATTTACTGCTTTATCATCCCAACTGAGAAGTTTTGTGAATGTGCTTTATCCCTCTAATGGGATTATTGGGAGTTGAAGCTTATCTCAGCAGCACTGTGTAAAAGCTGAGAAAAAATGGGATACTACTCCATCACAGGACATGTTCACTCACATTCTCTACTCCTATTCATGGCCAAATCTGAAATTCTGATCTTTGCAAAATCAGCAGAAAACAATACAGATAGAAGTAGGATTTGTACATTTTTTACAGATGGTGGACAGGTTGTAAATTGAGACTAGGTCACTGTGTGGAGCTGTGAGGAAGCAGCATGAGTGTTTGTAGCCAAGCGAGTGCTATCCATAAATTGTACAATAATGAACTCGGTGTGGATCCCTTCAGGCTTTGAAGGAAATCTGTCTTCTGGGAAATCAAGGTGCTGGTAATCTCACCATCTCATTTTGTGAATTGGTTTAAAAAGAATAAACAATCATTTAACAAACTAGCTCTCTCTCAGTTGCTCTGTCTCTGTACATGCATATAAACATGAAGACCTTGGCACGTCAGAGCATATGGTGCCATTTAAAAAGCCGTTACAAAGAGCTGTTAGAAGTTGTTACCAAATCTGGCTGCACTGGAGGTCTAGCTGATGAATATTATCTTAAATATGATTTATGTTAATTTTTAAAGATGTTTTTCTTATAGGGAATACACTGTAAAACCTGGCTAATAAGCTAAATGCATGAAATGTGTCATTTTCTTATGCACACAATGTTCTGATTGCCAGTGAGCTTTCCCAGTAGCGTTGGACATAAGGCAAAAGTAGCCATTGAATGGGATGCTAATCTATCATAGGGCATACTTAAACATTATTAATCTAACACGTGTATACTTTTGGGATGTGGAAGAAAACCAGTTAGTCATGGAAACCTTCATGGACATAAGGAGAACAAAACATAACTGGGCTAAAGTTTTAACACAAATCTCTTGAGCTTGTAGGCAGTGCCCTATAAGTAAATAAACATAACATTCACAAAGGTCCTTAATCAGATTCAGGGCAGTATTGTGGCAGCACTGACCAGACAGCAGATATGCAGACAACAGCCTTCGGAGAGGGCACCGTACTATTTCAGGTCCCCCTTTTGTAAACAAACACACAGGAACCGGTTTGGAGTCACCATATGCATCTTTAAGCATGTGATCCAAAAACCCATGAAGACAAGGGGAGAACGTGACATGTCTTCTTCTTCTAAAGCTTTTCTCACTTTCCTGTGGGGATGTTCTACTTGTCTATCCCCCTCCATTCTCATCCGTTGTACACTTCCTCACCTGTTACCCTTTTGTCCCTTACATCCCCCTTCACACAGTCCATCTACTGTCTCCTTTGTTGTTGTCTTCTCCACCATTCTGCCATCTCCATATCCATGATCCTTCTCCCCAGTTTGACCATAACATTTATTCAAATATCCCCAAATTTAACTCTCATTCCTGGACTTATCAAGTGTTGTTACTCCACACATCTATCTCATCATTCTTATTTCTGTAGCATCCAGTTTCCTTTCATTCACATTTCTAACTTCCCAGGTTTCTGATCCATACTACAATGCTGGTATAAGCCCTACAGTATATTATACACTTTATCCTCCACTCTTGCACTTATTTTTTGGTCACATAACACTCCTGATACCTTTTTCCAATTTTTCCAACCTGATTACATTCTATGGTTTATTTCCTAATTAGCCTCTCCATCCTCTGCTATTGTTGATCTGAGATATTTGATCTTTTTCACCCTTTTAAGCTTGTGGAAGTTAGCAATATATTCCAAATTCAGTATACACTGTATATGTTTCACATTTAACTTGATATAATCAAATTGGACGTTCTACTTTATATGTGAGGCTAACATTATAATATTCAGAATTGACTCCATATGTATTGGATTTAACTTTGTCAAGTGCCTACAGAAAGGCACATTTCCTTATTATACAGCATTGAATCCCAATGAATATAATATGGCTTTTTTGATGCTGATCAACAGAAAAAGACATTTTAAAGGCAAAGTGCAAGCAGATCTCTGCCAAGTGGTCTAAATTAATTAACAACATAAAACACAAAATCATAGATCACTTAAGTATTCACCCCCTTCAACTCCAGTCTTTAGCAGAAGCAACTTTGGTAGCCATTTTAGCCTCGAGTCTGGATGCTCAAGTCTTCCTGTCAGCTTTGCATATCTGGATGGACACTGCCATTTTCTTCTGTTCTTCTTTGCAAAACTACCCAAGCTCTGTCATGGTGCATGAACATCACTGAGTGAACATCCTTTTTCGAGTAAAACTGCAAATTCTCAATTATATTTGACTGATTCGACTGCTTCACAACATTAACATAACTTTATGCTTAGGTGCAAAGTCTTGCTGGAAAACAGATCTTCTCCCAAAACGCAGGTTTCGTAGAGACTGCATCAGGTTTTCCTCCAGGATTTTGTATAATCTGGTTCATTCGTTTTATTCTCTGCAGAGAAGGATCTCCACAACATGAAGCTGAAACCACAATGTGTCATTGTTTCAATGGTGCGTTTTTTGATTAGGTGCAGTGTAACATGGTGTTTAGTGTTATGTCCAAAAAAGCCCAATTTTGGTCTCATCAAACCAAAGAACCATCTTCCAGCTAGATCAGATGTCATGTGCATTTTTTCTCTTTGCCACTCTCCCTTAAACGTGCAGCTGATGAAACACCAGCTGTTGTTGTCAGCACAGTCGCAGCTACAGTATCTTTTAACTCCTTTAGAGTTCTCATAGGTCTCTTTGTGGCCCCCGACTCACAAGTCTTCTTCTTCCACGGTCACCAAGTTTTCGTGGATTGTCCAATCTAGGCAGATTTACAGCTGTGCCTTACTCTTTCCATTTCTTCATGAATGATGAAACTCGACTCCAAGGAATATTCAGTAACTTGGACATTTTCTTGT
>NW_024381838.1:0-7318 GCF_016835505.1 Polypterus senegalus
AAAATTTTTTTTTTTCTTTTTTGGGTTAAAATTAGGGGTATTCAAGGCCAAAACCTTTTTTTAAATTTTTTTAAGTCATATAAAAGTAATTTTAAATTTTTGTTCTTACCCCTTTTCTTTGTTTAAAATGGGTAACTACTGAAGACATTCAAAGACCAGCTAATAATTAGATCATTATTTGACATAAAAATAGGCAACGTTTTTTAAATTAGTTAAACAGTTTCTTAAATATTTAACTATTTAAATTAATAAATTATAAGTTTGTATGCAAGAAAGTATATTTTTTAAAGCAGCTTTGTGTTTTTTTTTTTTTTATTTGTAGATTTGGGTTAAAGGCAGTCAATTTTAATTATTTGATTTGATAGAAATACTTGGAGGCCATATTGTGATGGTAGGGTCATTTTAATTGCATTGGTCAAAACATCTTTTTTTTAAAAAAATTTTCCACGGGAAACCTAAGTCTCACTAAATACACACACCCTTTTCCCCAGACCAATATTATTTTTGCAAATATCCCCCCATATTTTTTTATTCTTGTGTATTTATTGGTTTTAATACTTTATAAAAAAAATAAAAACCCTGGTTTCATTGGGATCAAAATTACAACATAAAAAAACCCTTTTTATGAAAAATTTTAACATGAATAAATGGAATAAAAGGACAAAACTCATTTCCAAATTCAGTTCCCTACGGGTTCCCCATGACCACAAAAATATAATTTGCATCTTCTAGTATTCCTGACCTTTTTAAATCTGTTTCCCCTAATAAATGTATATTTTTTGCCCCTTTTAACTCGGGATTCTTTTTTTTTTTGGGTAAGTGTCATGGGGGGGCAATTTTTGGGAAACCCAAAAACTGCCCTCTTGTGATTTCAAAAGGTTTAAAAAATATAATTTTATACATACCATAAACTGGGTTAAAAAAATTTTTGTCATCTAAAAATTTTTTTTCATTTTTTTGTATATACAAAAACAACAACAAAACATTTTTTTTTAGCACATTTACATACAAATTGTTTTTAAAGTTCTTTCAAAATGAAAGAAAAGTTTAAAAAAAAAAATAAGATTGGAAATACTGAAAAAAGGATGAAAAGGGCCGGGTGGGTAGGCGGATAAAAAAAAAAACCCTTTAGATGGACGGTGAAAATCTAAATCTAGGGATTCCAAGGCCAAGACCACCCACCCCCAAACTGAGCATTCTCCCAACAAAAAATTATCAATCGTCCACTTTAAGGGTTCCGAAAAAATTTGATGAAGAATTATGGGCTCTGGCCTTAAACCTTAATGGGGGGTGCCTTGAGGGGGGGCCCCAGTCAAAAGAAAAACAGACAAATGTGGGTTTGGGTTTTGGCTTGAGGAGCGAGAAAAAGAATTAAATGCATATAATTTTTTATCGGGGGTACATAAAAGGGAACAAAAAATTTAAAATAAGGGGTTTTTTTGCTTTTTTTGGCATGCTCTTATTAGCCTGGGTGAATTTCTAAAAAAAGTTTTCCCAGATTTTGGCAGAAGGCTTCCTCCCCTTTTTTTAAGTTTGCTCTTGGTTATAATAAGATTCATTTAAAGACCAAGGTTGAGGGGGTTAAAGTTGACGGCATTCAAAATTGGGGCCGAGCAAAAAGGGGTTTTTAAAACTATTGCATATTTTAAAATATTTCTGAAAACATTAACAGGCAAAGCAGGTAATCCCGTGAAAAACCCCTGGGGGTTTTTCCGTCGTCCTCCCCGGATCAGATCCCCTTTTGGATGGAATGCCATCCCATCTGGGATAATGGGTTTTTTGAAATGCAGGTTTAGTAATTGTTAGCTGGATCTTCACCCGGGGATGAATCTGGCGCCAAGGTGGATATACTGTAAAAACTTGACCCAAAAGTTTTTGTAGTCAAAAAAAGTAAAAAAACAGGGCTTTTCACGCTTGTGCGTGCGTTTTTCGAAGGGAAAAGATTTAATATGCACAAGGGGAAACCTCCCGAGCCCAAACCAGAAAAGATGGCTGGCAAAAGGGGAACAGTTAAAAGTGTGCATTGAAATTTTAAAACGAGTTTCATTTCCCATGTGTCAGATTACTTTTAAATTTTTTTCAAAATTTCCAGATCCTCGGTGGGTTGGGCCCCCGCCCGGGGTTGTTCCTGCCCCTTTCCCCGTGTTGGCTGGGATTGGCTCCCCCAGACCCCGTGACCCTATTAATTCAAAAAGGGGGGGAGAAATGGATGATGGTTTGGTTTTAATCAAACGTAACAAAGGACAACATGGGGGGTTAAAGTAAAATACAAGAATATACTTCAAACTGGTAAATATTGGTATATAAATTTTAAAAGAAATTTTTGACAAAAGAATCAAAATAATAGACACTTTTAGACGATTTTCCATACCACAGTATATAAAAATGCTTGAAAAAACCTAAACAATTTGTTTTGGGTTTGAGGCCCCACTTTGATCGCGAAAAAGATGATAATAAAACTTTGGGAAATTTACCCGGCTAAAGCGGTATCTTTTTAAAATTTCATGGGGGAACAATAAAAGGGCTTTTTCCCATAGAGGCCAAACAGGCCAAAAACAAAATTTCTGTTTAATCTATTGGTTTTGTTGAACACTTTGGTTTATGAATATTTACTTCGGTTTTAAAATTTGTGGTTTGCCTTCGATCTGGTTTCATTCATAGAACTATATTTTTTTGTGTCTTATTTTATTTTATGGTGTATTCCTGGTTTTCATATAAACTATATTGATTTCCGTGTATATACGGTTCCCCAATCTTTTTTTTATTGGTTTGTGATAACTGCATTGGTTTACGCTTGCATGTTATTTTTTTTGCTTAATTATATTTTGCGTTCTGTGCGGTCTAACAATGGTTTATACTATATTGGTTTCATCCCTCTTATATTGGCATGTGGGTCCCCCTGTGTTTTTTCCCGAACTCTATTGGTTGTTTCGTCCCTTTTTGGGTTTCGAAAAAAACATATTGGTTATCGTCCCCTTAACTTCTTTATGAACTATTCCGGTTCTGTGTGCTCTATTGGTTGTTCCCGTGATCTTCAGAGAAATGGGGGGGGCAAAAAAGGGAAACTCAGGGCGGAAGTCAGGAGTGTAAAGAAATTTTAGGGGGCGCATCTCGTTTAAGCACTGTTATTTTTCCGCACCTCGTTTGCGAAAGGACGGTGGTGTTTCTATTAAACAGAATCTACCCTTGGGTTATGAACACAAGGCTGAATTGGGGATTCCGTCTTTTTGGCCCCATCTACATGCCTTGCAACCCCCAGCTTCTTTTCCACTTTTAAAAATTTTTTACTTATTCAAAAAGGCAAAATATTAAACTTTTCACGTTTCTTTTTTAAAACATAACATTTATTTACTACTAGTTACATTATTATCCGGTGACTCCCCCCGCCAGACAGGTAAAGTGACTTGTCAGGGTCACACAGTGCAGTCTCAGAACTTGAGCCGAACAAAGGGTTCAAAGTGAAAACCTCCAATGCTTCCATCTATCGTGAAAAAATAATTGACTAAACGTGCCCATTTTTAAAAAAGCTAAACTTTTTTAACATTTAGGACCTGCTGGGTCATTAACATATTGGGCCCCTTACCTTTCACTTTTTGTGAAAGACAGATCGTTTTAAGTCAGGGAGTTTTCTCTAGTCCCGGTATCAGGGTGAAACGCAATGTATTCCCTTAAGATCAGATTGGGGGTTTTACCTTGATATTTAATGGGCACTGTAAGGAATGTTAAATGGCGTTGGCCACCTTAAATTTTCATATTTTTTGTGACGGCATATATGAACTTGCAGGACAGATTCCTTTTTTAAATTTAGGTGAAAAATTTTCCCCGTGCAGGAAAAAATGTGGAATTTTTTTCAAATAATGGATCAGTCTGTAATGATGGGGGTTTGTCACTATAGAATATTTTGCATACTGTTATAATAGAATAAACTGCTTTCAAAGCTGTGTGAAAAAGTAGCTGACTCGCTTTTTGGGATAGCTGGGGTGAAAAAAATGCCACCCGAATCCGAACCTAACTTCACCCCTGTGTTTTGGGGAAAAGGAAAATATTTTGGTAAAAAAAATTACCAAAACCCTTTCCAAACATACTGATTAAAAAGTATTCAATCCCTTTAAAGTCATCCAAATTTTCGCTGACGTTTGTCCCATATTTATCCATTTGTTTTTTTTGTGAACTCTTGTGTTGTAAAAACGTTTCAAACCCCAAATAACAACTAAAGAAAAACCCCAAAAAGTGATTGTTTGTTAAACATTAAAAGCTCAACATATTCATACTTTATCAAGAATTTTTTTTGCTGCTACACTTTTTTTTTGGGGTCGTAAATATGCCCCAGTTACTTGCTCAGGCTTGATTCTTCCCTATTCTTCTTTGATTTCACCCCCTCTATGTTTGGGATGGTATCTAACAGATTTTCAAAACAGTCCCCAGATTCTCAACGGGGTTAAGATCGGGCTTTGTTTGGGCCTTTCGAAACATTCCCCTTCTTTTTTGAGCCATCCCAGTGTCCTTTGGTCTAATGTTAGGGTCATTGTCATCTTAAAGCTTTAAATTCATAGTGGGGCTGGAGCGGTTCATTTCCCAATATTGTGTGGTATTTGTGCCCATCTATTTCCCTTCAACTCTGCAAATTCTCATCCCCATAAAAAACCCCCGAAAAAGATGCTGCCACCACCATTTCCCCTGTAGGTCTGGGTTTTTTTTGCCGGGGGTGTTTGTTTATCCCACATTCTGTACCTCTTTTAAGTCTGAAAAAAAGTTCTATTTTATTTTCATTTGAATAACCCTTCTCCCCCCATTTAACTGGAAACCCCTATTGTTTTTATGTGGACCATCATGGGAAAATTCCTTCCCCCTTCCTGTAGGGCCTGTTTAATGGAAGCTCTTGAAAATTTTGGACCCCTGCACCTTCCTCCCGTTTCAAAAAAGCATTGCAAACATCTGAGGGGGCTTTGGTTTCTGTTTCCTCTCTCCCCTTGATTTTAACTTTTATGTTCGTCTTGAGGGGGGCCTGTTCATAAGAGTCAGGGGGGCTGTGATGAATTCCACTTTCGATGATGGATCAGCAGTACTGGGACATCAGACTCTTGATATTTTATAATTATTTCCCGCTACCTTTAAACTTTGTTTCTCACATCAGCAGAATGTCCTTCCTTGATTTTTTCAGTGACTGTCCCAAAAACTGGCCCCCCGAAGGGGCTTTTAATATAAAAAAAGGCCCCCAAAGTTTAATATTTTAAATGTACCCCCTTTGTAATTAATTTTTTTCATTGGGGAAACCTGGAGCTTCCAAAGCACAACTGCAGAGGTTTAAACCTTTTTAAACACTAACTTTAATTTTCTTCTTCAATTAAATGTCACATAAAAATTTTTTTTTTACGAAAAGTTTTTTTTCAGCATAAAAAATACAGAAAGAATAAATATGTGACAAATATTTTGTCACAAAAATTAAGACAAAACTTTCAGGGGGTTGAATACTTTTTCCCTCCAGTATGTTTGTAAAGGGGGTTTGGGGGAATTATTTTAAGTTAGGGTTTACATTCAGCTGCCTTTTTATTCACTTCTAGCTACATCAGTATAGTTTCGTCAGCTCTTATTCAAAATTCTTCTTATTTGAGGGGGGAAAAAATTCTACAATTAAAACATTTAAACCATAAAACGATCCATTATTTGAAAAAATAAATATTTGGGTTTTAACCCAAAAAATTTAACAGGTTGAAAAAGTTAAATTAACTTTTAAAAATGGAATCTGTCCCGGACAAGTTTATATTATTTTTATACATGTTGTAGATGTCAAGTTTGGCATTTTTAAGCTGCACTTTTAAAAAATGAGTTAAATGGTTCAAGTCCCTGAATGACACTATGTGCCAGAAACAAGTCCCCCACCTGTCTTGCACTGGGGAATTAACCAGTATATCTAAATGTTGTATTTGGATAAAGCGTTAGTAAATGTAGAATATTTTGCCTTCAGAATGAATAACTGGTTTCAAAAGTTGGTTGAAAGCTTGGCTGGGTGGAGGGAAACAGTCCCGGAACAAAAAGAAAGGGGGACTCCCCCAACTTCAGCCTTGTTTCTTAAAAATCAAAAGGGAGATTCTTTAAACAGTAATAATTACCCCGTCCTTTGCAGGCGTATTGTTAGGAAAAAATACAGTGCCCTTTAAAAAGCAGTCGTCTCCTGACACTTGTCTTTTCCCCCTCCTGACTCTGGTAGGGGGCCTGTTTCTTGCCCCCCATTTCCTCTAAGATCCTGAAACAACCAATGAGTTCACAGAACCACGGTTCATACAAGAGTTGGGTAAGTGCCCCCGCAACCAATATGTTTCATACGGAAAAAAACAAATACGCCCCAAAAACCAATAGAGTTCAAAACGCCCAAAAACGACAGGTTACCCCCAGAAAACCCTATAAGACATGCATGAAACCAATATTCATCCAAAAAACCATTGGGCCGTCACGAACACAAAAATATAATTCATAAAACCGATAACGGCGTAAACCAATGCAGTTCACTCCAAAACCCAAAAACTCTCTGGAACCTGATATACACCCCAAAAAACAAAAGTTCATTACAAAAATGCCATATACAAACGGATATAGTTCCCCACAAACCGATAATATCCCCGGGCCAAACCAATATAGTTCATAAAAATGGGAAAAAATATTATTGGGGAAACCAATAAAATATGCGAAAACCCATAGTAAATATTCTAAACCAATAGTGTTCACACGTAAACCAATAGATTACACACAGAAATATATGATTTTGCCTTTTGGCCCCCCATACTCGCAAAAACCCCTCTTGAAATTCTCTTCTTATAATTTTTCCCGATGAATTGGAAACCCCATTCATGAGCGGGGAAACTATAACTGAATAATTCCCTATGGACACTTATTAAGGGGGTGAGCAAATCCTTGTTTACATAGAACGGATTTGGATGTGCTGCTATGACAACACATCCAGCAAGAGTTTTAAAAAACCCACAGATTCAGGATCAGGCCAAATGTCAACTTTACATCCCCTAAGCAGGAAAACCCGTCGAAAAAAACCCCGATGTCTGCGTTAAGGCTGCAGGTATATTAAAACCCGTTGCGTTTTAGGGGGCTCTGTGATTGAGGGTGGACAGAATCTTTGTTAAAATGATATGAAAAATACCAGTTCAGTTGTATTTTGGGGGGCGTTTTGGTGTTTACAGTTCTTTCCATAAAATTCTTCAACGGGGCTCATCAACAAGAAACAAAAATGGATACCCAGTGGGGTGGCCCCCCCCGGGGAAAAAAAAAAAATTTTTTTTAAAAAAATTTCGAGGTTTTGGTTTAAAGG
>NW_024381839.1:0-7754 GCF_016835505.1 Polypterus senegalus
ATAAAAATGTAGGTGATAAAACCAGAATCATTTGAAAGGAGGGAAAAGGAAAATTTCGAGGGGCCCCTGTGGCTGCTGAGGCAAAACACGAAAGAAAAGGAAAAGTTATTGCTAGCGTCAGAAAACAGGTGAGACAGAGCCCAAGCCTGAAAGTAAAAGAAAGAAGAAAAAGAAAGACCCCTATACCCCTGTAATCTGTCCCCCCTCCTACCAAACCCCCACCACCTCCTGCACCCTCCTCCAACTGCACCCCTGTTAACGGGCGGGCTTGGAGCAGTTTTTAAATGAACAATATCATTATGCCCCGCCCTCACATATTGCCCCTGAGGAAGATATTCGGATCATTCAAAAGGTGCTACTGGGTTGCAATGGCAGAAACCAGAGAGTCATCTGTCTCCCATCGCACGAGAAGTCAGCCCTCCTGCTCAAACCTTGGGGTTTTACTTCCATTGGCTCCCCAAACCTTCTGGCCCAACATTCTCTTTGCCCCATTAAAGTCCCAACCCCCGGCATGATCCCGCACAACCCCGGGCAATAATAACCCCCACTACCGTAATGATTCACCGCAATTGGGACATTCAAGAATTAAAGGATGTGGTGTTTGAACTCCCCGACCCAAAACGGTCGGTGGACTGAAATTTGTGCAACAGTTACAGCAGCTTGATGACATGTATAAACCAAATGCTGCAGAGTGGACACAGGTGCTCCCGCTGAAAGCGGGGCACCACTGGGCAACTGTAAATCACGGTGATCTTAACGGTCCCCCTTGGCGTTGGAATGAAGCCTTGAAAGGAACCCTACGAAAAAATAAAAAGGGCACAGACTGGTCACAAATTTCACCCGCTAGCAGAAAAAGACGAGACAGTGGATAAATGGGCCTCCGGATGAAAGATCTGATGGCTAATCCCTGGTAGACAATGAAAACGATGGGAACTCGTGCTGCAGTGCCCGTTTGTCTGGGACTGAGAAGTGATATTCAGAGCAAAGTTCGCAATGTCTTCCCTAGGCTGGGAAAGCGCTACGTTCGAGAAGTCAAGGTCATGGCATGCTGAGAGACAGATTAAATTAAAAGAGTCAGACACACAGACCAAACTGTTGGCGCACAAATAAATTACTATACTGGTGGAACTGATCCGACGGAGCGTATTAGGCCACGGTAAAAAAGGCAAGGGGAAAAAAAGCAAATGTCGAGATTAAAGTCGACGTCTGACTTTTTTCTCGACTTACGCCAGATTAAAGTCGATGTTGACTTTATTCTATTACCCTTTATCTCGCCATTTATGCGGATTAATGTCGACTTTACATTTATTCTATTGTTTATTTTGTCAGTAGAAGTCGCAAACTAAACTTCATCTTTTAAAGAATGTTCAATTTACTAGATTAAAACCCCCTCATTATAATGTAGCACAAAATGCTTTAAAAGTGCCCGACCCATTTTTTAATCTCTATGCGCTTCTTCAACCTGACTCCTTGCACTGGGAGGCGCGAAGCCCCCACATTGATTCCATGATTTTCCCCTGCTCGAACATCTGAATACTAAGGGAAATCCCGAATCTTCTTCACGATGAAATGCACTAAAGCAGTATTAAACATGGGTGGCGGGCACGTGGTTATAGAGTTTCTCCCCATTAAAGGGGTCCCAGGCTTTTCCCGTGAAGGAACTTATGGCAAGGGACGAGGCTCCAAAACCGGATATATGAATGGACAGGTTTAACTGGAATATCGTGAAAGTTGGGTTGGTGATGGGGGGTCGGAGACACGAACGCAGAATTCAATGGATGTTCTTCTGAGCGGTTTCTATTGTAGCGCGCTGTTCTATCTAACGTACTAAACTCAGTTCCAACTTGTTTTTTTTCTGAATACCAATCACGATAAACGTCCTTGTGAAATTAAAAGTTATAAACCCAGACCCCAGTTTTAAAAACTTAAAATGTACAGAACTTAAAATGTATTAAAGCATATGGGGGGGACGGTGGCGTAGAGTGGCTGCTTCGCGCAGCAAGGGGTCCGGGGGTTCCCCGCCTTGAGTTTGCATGTTTTTCTGGTGGGTCTACTGGCGTGTTTCAGTTTTTTCAAAGACATGTAGGATGTGGGGTTTTGTTATGTATTATTGACCCTGCTACTTTATATGTTGCACGTATTCACCCTGCGATGTGTTGGCTCTCATTCAGGATTTACCCTGCCTCGCACAGGATGCTTGCTGGGCGCAACCCTGAATGGATGGATAATTAAACATGTATAATGAAGATTTTTTTTTAAATTTCTGAAACCCATCCCAAACAAGCACCGTGCCCCACATGCTTTAATAATTTAAAAATTCTGAAAAATTCCAGGTCTAAGTTTAACTTGTTTTAATTTCACAAAGACGTTTATCTTGTGGTGATTGATATGTGCAGAAAGAAAAGCAAGGATAGAACTGGGGGTTTAGTACGTCAGATAGAGAAAACGCATGCAATAAAGAAAGCCCCCTCAGAAGAACATCCACTTAATCCTGTGTTCGGTTCCGACCCACCAAGCCCAATATTTTACAATATTTAAGTTAAACCTGTGCGATACCCATTCATATATCCAGTTTTTGGGACTTTTTTACTACACTGAACATACAACTGGGGGCCCCTTAATGCAAGGAGCAGCTCCCAGCCACGCCACCGTGCTCCCCGCCACCCATGTTTAATACAGCTTTAGCATTTCATCGAAGAAGATATCAAGTATTTCTTAGTATTCTGAATGTTCTTAGAGGAACATCATGAGTTAAGTGCGGCGATCGCTGTCTGCGCCTCTCAGTGCAAGAGGAAGTCAGTTGAAGAAGCGATAGAGATTAAAACTGGTCGGGGAACACTTAATATAAAGATTTAATGTGCTACATTATTTAAAGAAGGGTTTGAGAAAATCTAGGGAAATTGAACATTCATTTAAAGATGAAGTTTAGTTTGACATTCTACTGACAAAATCAATAGAATAAAGTGTAAATGTCGACTTAAATTTGATAAATGTCGAGAATAAAGTCAGCATGTCGCTTTAATCTCGTGTAAATGTCGAGAATAAAGTCAGCATCGACTTAACTCGACATTTGTTTTTTTTTTTCGCGTGTCAGTATTTTTTTTTCACCGTGGCCTAATACGCCGAGAACCGGCTGAGAGGACGAAAATTTTTTGGAAGGCAGGCGGGGAGGGCGAGGGTTCCAATTATCAGCCCAATAACCTTTCGCCCAGATGCCTGACCTTTGGGGCAGCGCCAGCGTCATATGCCTTACGGCTGCGGTGAACTTGGGCATTTCAGACGCAACTGCCCACACAAGCGCCCCCCCCACCCCTCCCTGAGCCCAATGACATTCCTTGGTCCCAGAATTAGCAGGGACCACCTAGCCACTTTTCCAGTTTCCTTTGCTTACCTCGTCATGCTGATACTGATCCTTTATTGATAGTAAACGGCAAAGAAACTGTCTTTCTTGTGGAAACAGGAGCCACGCCCCACTTTATCGCTGTTGGGGGTGGGTATTGTTGAAAGACACTGTGAAGGTTCTCACTGCTTCAAGACAACCACACACGCTACTAGTTTCAAAGCCTCTGCAAGTGCAACTCAGCACCGAAGCTCTCCATTAACTCATCGCTTCCTGTTAAATCATTTGTGCCCTGTGAACTTGCTGGGAAGGGATCTTATGACTAAGTTGTCAGTCTCAATTTCTTTAACTAAACAAGGATTTTACTGCTCCATTCCTAAGCTCCATGCCAAACTACACACCCCAAGCCTCTTTTGCTGCATGGACCCTTGACATCTCACCGACACCCTCCTCTTGAAAGCCCTTCATTCTTTCCCTCATGCCTATTTCCCCACTTACAAGTCCCAGACACCCTGCATTGTACTGTCCAATATTTCCCGCTGAAGTAGACCTTTTGGTTAGAATTTTTTCTTTCCTCCAGCACATGCCCTGAAACTTTGCACATTCCATGTATTTTTGTTTCATCTACTAAAGCTGCTGCTTCAGTTCACCTCACATGTTCACAAAGTATTTTCTATCTAGGTGGTTCAGTGCCCCATGTCTCTCTATCTAAATCTGACACCGTTCACTGGGTTGAAATTGGGGACTGGGTTAAAATGTCTAAATAGAACTGATTGGCTGTACATTGCACCAGGTATTTTTGACACCTCAGACCATCTAGTTACTAAAGTACTAATTCAGATTGATCTGCCAGTTGTTCGCTCCCTGTGTCACCCGCTCTCTTTTATGTTCATTGCAAACTGATAGTATTCCATGGCTCTTTCGATTCCTGACACACTGTGGTCTCAAGGGAAAATGATTTTGGCAGAATAGCAAATTTGAACCTCTAGTAATCTTTCTAAAATCCTCCTTCCGTCCTCGCCGTAGCAATATCCCCCTTCTCCGAGGCTGAACTCGGAATTGCTGCTGTACATAAAGAGCTCGTAAAGGGGCTATAATTCCTATTAAATATTCTCCTGTAAACTCTCCTATCTTGCCAGTAAAAAGCTGATGGATCTTGGCACTTTGTCCAAGACCTCAGACAAGTCAATTCTGCTATCTTTCCTAGAGCACCGATCATACCTAATCCTTCCACTATTCTGTCTACAACCCCTCCATCTGCCGTTATTTCAGTTATTGACTTAGCAAATGTTTTTTTCTATTCCTGTACATTCTGATTCTCAATTTTGGTTTGCTTTTACTTTTCAAAACCGCGTTGGACATTGGACCGTTATGGCACAAGGTTATACAGGAGGCTCCTTGTGTATACGGCCAACGCTTAGCTCAAAACCGGGAAGGCTTCTGGCCTGACAGGGAAGGCATTGATACAGCACTGACGATTTATTACTCTGTAGCGAAACAGAGAAGGCATGCACACAAGATACAGAATTATTGCTCAAGTATCTTGCAGAAAATGGGCACAAGGTTTCTAAGGCGCTGCAGCTAGTTCAAACCACTGTCAAATATTTGGGGCATGACATCACTTGTGGTACCAGAGCTCTGTCAAAGACCGTGCATAACCACTATTCAAAACCTGCCCAGACCGGTCCAAAACAACAGGTTATGTATGTATTGGGCATTTTAGGTTACTGTCGACAATGGATTTTAAATTTTTTCTGAAAGAGCACAGCCTTTGCAAAGTCTAGCTAACACTGCTGACCTTCCTCTTTCTGGCGCATACAGTGGAATGAGTAGGCTGAGAAGGCTCTGTGTGATTTAAAAAGTGCATTACTCTGCGCCAGCGTTAGGGCTCCTGACTGTTCTCGCCCATTTACTTTGTTCGTGGGATGAAAAGGGGGGATATATGAGTTCAGTACTAACACAGCTCCATGGAGAAAACAAGGCCAATAGCCTATTTTTCGAAAAATTGGATCCAGTGGCTAAGGGACTTCCAACCTGTCTCAGAGCAGTAGCAGCCACAACAGAAGCGTGCTAGCCAGTACAGATATAGTGCTCATGAGCCCCTAACAGTAAAGGTGCCTCACACTGTACACTCCATTTTAGTACAGGCCAAAACTTCACATCTCACTACTGCTAGGGCAATACACTATCAAACGTACTCTGTACTCTGTCTAATGTCACAATTGAAAGATGTTCCCTGCGATTGGATAATGGAACACCTCAACTAGTTATGCAGTGGTCAAAGGTGACCACTTGCTGGAGGCAAACCGAATTTCGTCAAGTTTAAGCACAGAGGCAGCTGAATTAATTGCTCGCCCGAGCCTGTCAGCTGTCAGAAGGGGAAAACAGTAACCATTTATACAGATTCCAGGTATGCTTTTGGAGTCTGCCATGATCATGGAGCATTGTGGAAATTAAGGATTTAAAACCAGTACTGGTGCCCATCCAACATCAGAAATTAGTTGAATCCTCCTCGAAGCTATAATAAACCATCAAGACTGGCAATGTTAAATGCCAGGCCCACACTGGGAAACAAGATCCTGTCAGCAAAGGAAACAACCTGGCTGATTACTTTCTAAACAGGCTGCCTAAAATAACACACCAATTTTTTTATTTCAACAGAAAGATGACAAAGACCCTGATAATCAAACAATCTCTTTACAGAGTGCAGCCACGGACAGAGAAAGAAAATGGTCCGAAGAAGGATTCTCTGATGGGGTCTGGATCACAAGCAAAATAACAAACCTTTCCTTCCAAAAGCTCTTTTCCAGGTATGCAAAATCGCACATGGCCTGGACCACGCGAAAGGATGCCATGATTCAAGATGTCGAGACATTGGGAAGCTGTAGTTTTCTCCGTATGCAGAGCAATTCTGCAGACGCTGTGCACATGTCAAAAATTTAATGTAGGTAAAGGTACCCGGTAAGTCCGCTGTCACACCTAACTCCAATGGGTCCATTGAATATCTTCAAATGGACTTCATTGAACTAACATCATCTAAAGGGTACCCATACTGCTTGGTAATTGTCGATATGTTCTCCTGATGGGTGGAAGCTTTCCCCTCGCAACATGCAGATGCAAAAACTGTGGCAAAAGCCTTGATAAAGAAATCATTCCAAGATGGGGAATACCAAAAATTGCAGACTGATAATGGTACCCATTTGTGAACTCTGTAATAAATGAATTGACCACTTGGCTCCAGATAAATGTGCATCACTATTGCAAGTACCACCCTCAAAGCGGAGGTATAGTAGAAAGGTGCAATGGCACTTGAAATCTAAATTGGCTAAGATCTGTGAGCAGACAATTTAACCTGGCCTGACGCTTTACCTCTGGCCTTAATGGGATTGAGAGGGAGGACACCGCAGTTGGGACTGTCGCCTTTTGAAATTCTGACCGGGCGCCCCTGCCTATTGGCATGGTCACAATGTCAATCTGCATACTGTGGACAATGATCTTTTTCCAGTCTTACAGGTCTCGAGCATCCCTGAGGAGGTCCACGAGCAGGTTAACCAGGCTTGGCGAACTAGTCCTCCATAACGGAGTCACAGATTCCTTGGGAACCTGGATACTGGTCAGACACCCGAAGGAAGCACTGGCATCAACCTCGCTGGAGGGACCATTCCAAGTGCTGCTATCCACACCACGCCGTTAAAGTCGAGGGCTTCCCGCCTGGATTCACCGTGTCGCATTGCAAAAATGGCATTCATAGCTTTGCTAGTCCTAATCTTTTTATCCATCTGACTTTAGGACAAGGACAAACAGGTGGTGACCATCGGACTCACCAATTGAAGCAAATACATGGGATTTTCCCACGTTAACTTTCCAAATAGGAAGACTGCCGTCCAGATTGACTTTGTTCCATTGTTCTGTGGGTCCAGTGGACAAGACAAATGGAGATTGTCTGAAAAATATGTTTGTGTGACCTGACCCAGGTACAAACTGATTTGAATTCCTCCTCCAGTCTATCTGAATGTACAAGCTGGAGTGATGTGTTTGCAAACACTGGCGACCAGGACTGGGGGTATAACCGGGAAGCCCAGGAACATAATTTAAAAACAAAGGTTTTCTATGAATGGTTTATATCCACTTTTGGCTCTTTGGACCAATGGTTCTAATCCATTTTGTTTCCTTTTAGTTGCTTTTTAACTGTTATTCTTTGATTTGCTGTTGTCTTATTCCGTTAATCCGTTATTTTATCAAGAAGTTCTTCACTGCCTCAATAACTAAAGCTTATTTTCTCCACACAGAACGCATGCATCTTCTTTCCCAGGCCCAATTTCTCAGTCTTCTCAACCTGGACTGTTTGCTTAAACTCTCTTATTATTTAAACTTTAAGTTTAAAAAGGGGAATTGGAATGGAATTTAACCTGGA
>NW_024381840.1:0-5522 GCF_016835505.1 Polypterus senegalus
CTAAGATTTACCTCTTCAGTGTTCACTGAGACAATCACAGCACCAGTTTTTGATCTCAATCGGCAAGATCTACCTCCCAAAACAAAGTAAACCCAAGATCATAAAATCAATTTAAAAACCACCACCAGCTCAAATGTTTACCTCTCCTGCCCCCTCAGTCAGTCCACACGGTGGGTGTCTTTCTCACAGCACAGTAATCACCTCACACACTAAATGCTGCCCTCTTAAGGAATAACAGCACAAGTCTCACCTCCACTCGGCGATGTCACCTGTGTGTCCACCTGCGACCAAACTCCCTAATTATTAAGCTGACCACCACGACCTCCCTCACTAAGTGGCTCAAGTGACATACTTGTTATATCAAACTCATTCTTCTGAAGTAGTACCAAATAAAATTTAAAAATATGTGCACCAATTTAAACAAACAGATTAAGAAAAGCAATAGATAGAATAGACTTAGTGGAACTTTATTTGTCACAAGGTAGAAGTTACAGAAATTCTTTAAAAAATAAAAAAGGTAGATAAATAAGTAAATAAACATACACACACTTTGGCCTGAACACACACCAGAATGACCATGAAGCAAGAAAAAAAAAAGAAAGAAAAGTTCTGAATTGGCTGCCAATGTCAGCATGAGACATTAGCAGACGTATTACTGTTGGTATAAAGGAGCCCCCGTAGTGTTTCTTGACACACTTAATGGAATGATTTGAAAGAACTCCATTTTATTGTGCAGCATTGTTCATAGTGGCACTCAGTTTTGTTTTAATCCTCTCCTCAGCTAGGAACTCCAGGGGGACCAGGGAGCATCTATGACTGACCTTGCCCTTTTAATTAGCCTTTTTTTTCAGTCGGCCTCTCTTGACATGATGTACACAGCTCAGCACACTGCAATGTAGAAAATCACACTGGTCATCAGAATGTGATAGAAGATGTGAATTATGTCACCTCCCACATTGAAGGAACGTGGCCTTCTAATTGAAAAGAGCCTTGCTCTGCCCTTTCTTACAGAGTTAAAACACTTTTTCCTTTTAACATGACACTCATCCATCCCTGTTATGGTGGTGCAGTTAAGTAGCTTAAGTCAAATCAATCGGCTATTTACTAATGGAGAAGGGATGGTCACAGTTTAACAGAACAATGCACTTTAAAACATTTAGTGAGCACAAGGGGGTTTGTTTAAATCTGATAGCACAATCAAAAGTTATGATTGATTCAGTGGGTAAAGACGGTACAGGTGGCCTTAAATGAATTGAAAAGGTTTGTCAAACCCACTGACAAAAATAGAAGTTATGCACGGTCAGTTATACCTGTCAGCCTAAGCTAGCAAACCCCTTATTTCACTTGCTTGTCTTCTCCTGTTGCAGCTGTGCATTTCAGCAAAGTTAAGTTCCTCTTTCATCTCCTCCCTCCGGACTTTTCTGTTTCGTAACACAATCCTGTGCACCGACTTGTACAAACCTTCATCAACATAAACTGATAAGACAATTCTGGAACCCCAGCAGCACTGTATGTTTAATTCAAGTAGTGAATACTGCTGACCCACAACTCTTTAAGATGGTCTTCTTGTTTCAGAGTCTGTTGGACCTTCACTCCACTCCCAAGATTCTGATAATCTGAAATGAAGAGCATTGAGTTACTGTCAGCATGCTACAAACTGTCTAACTTTACATAAACCATAACATAGAGCCTGTTCTAAAATGATATTCAAGTGTTTTTAGACATAAGTGATGAAGTTTTAATGAATTTGATTCTTGTTCTTTTCACAGAGAAAAAAATAAAGCTGCTGTTTGCTGGAACATCTCAATGGATGTGAAACAGGACACCTGTGATGTGGACGCAAATATCATGGAGAAAACTGTAAATATTAAGGAGGAGGACTGTGAGTGGGAATCCATCTACCTTAAACAGGAAAGTCTGAACATCAAGGAGGAGGACAGTGAAATGCAGCCAGTGAGCATTAAAGAAGAACCTGAAGAGAAGTCTGTCAGTATTGAGACACATACCCATACAAATATGGACAGTGTAAAAGAAGACAACCTTCAAGATAGAGTGGTCACCAGGTTAGACTTTTTTCATAGCAAACACTGTTCATCTCCAGAGCCTTCTATTAATATGAAGTCTGAATCATTAGTGTCTGAACCAAAGAGTGCTGTGGAAACTACATCTGTTAGAGCTCAGAAAAATAAGCGACCACCTTCAAAGAAGTCTGGAAAAAGTAAGTGTAAGATTTAGGGTTGGGGTTTATGAGCTTGAAAGGTTGGGTCTTGTGATTTTTATGAGAAACATAGAAATGGAGTGAAAATACTTTATTTTATTGTGTGTTTAAATTTAGTGTGAGATTGCGATGTAAGATTTAGCAGTTTGCTATTCTTCCATTATAGTGACTTTATGCAAAAGTCCTCAGCCTGTCCTCGATAAAGAGTGCTATACAAATGTCCAAGAGCAAGACAAAGGTATTGATCCCTCTGGAATTTCCTGGGTATCCATATTAATTCCTCTTAACAATGTAGTCCGTTCTTCAACTAAGCTCCGATTACAGACAGCCTCAGTTGTCCTAAACTACTGTAATAACACAAACAATTGGACGTCTTCTTGTCAGTCCTGAACACGTCGTTTAAACATTCACAGTCCACTCCATGAACCTCCTATCTTTACAGACTGGTTGACCCTTCTTTAAGAGTAATGACCTAAACATAACCTTTTGTTGCTACTGATCAGCAATGAATTTTAACCCATTCCTTCATTCCAAAACTTTTCAGTTCCTTCATCCCTGAGTGCCCTTTTCTGATCAGTTCTTTTTAGGTCAGGCCACAGCATCTCGTGTCACTTATTGGCCATTTGAGAACACCAGTTACTGTATGTTTAACCCTTTCTGTTTTTGATTTCTTCCTGTGTTTGGGCTCGTTGTCCTGTGACATCACTTAACTTTTGTTAAGCTTCTACTATCCTGATACTTTTCTGTCAGATTTTCTTGATAATATTTTCAATTCAGTGACCATTGGTCACGTCAAGTGTTACAGGCTATGAAGAAACATGCAGGCCAAACCATAATGCTCCATTCACCTTGAGTCTTTAGTATCAATGTCCACTTTTGTCTTACCTCCAAACATGGTGTTGCAGGTTTTGACCAAAGACTTCAACTTTTGTCTCATTCATTTATAGAACATTGTCTGTTCTGGAACATCAACATGATCTTTTAAAAGTTTTAAGATGTGCATTGTTGGCTTTGCTAGATTGCATTGATCTCATTGTTGTTGTCCTTCTTACACTTTTCTCCATAAGAACACAAGGACAGAGACTTTCACAAGTCCCGGAGACTTCTGCAGGTCCTTTGCTCTGCCTGTCTGTGTTCCTATTCACCTCTGCTTTCATGCTGTGATCTTTGTGGGTTGCCCTTTCCAGTAGTGAGTCTCCTCCATTTCTTGTAGGCATTATGGCTTTCTATGCATTGACGGACACCCAGGTCTTCCAAAAATCTTTTATCACATTTGCCAGCTTTACACATCTCTTCATTTCTTCTAAGGTTCTTGTGAAATCCTTAAAGTAGTATTTGGATGAAACGTCAAACCTTTGGATTACACATTGAAGTGAAGGATTGGAGAAACAACTTAGACTGACATGCTGACATCATTCTTATATCATAAAGTGACAAAGGCTGTGTGTTCTGTGCTAGTCTGTGCTCCTTGTATGTGAGTGTGTATTAAATATGACTTTTGCTCCTAAACACTTTGTTTTTTTTTGGTAGCTATTAAGGAGCAGAGAAGCAGTTTAATAGTTTTTAATGCTTTTTACAAGGTGTTTTTGTTTTGTAATTCACACAACAGCAGGTGTTACTCCAGTCTTACTCCAACCTTTGGGTTTGTGGGAAAGAGGGTGGAGAAAGCTTTTGCAATTGCCGGCAAGTCAGTATCATAGCAATAAACAGGCAAAAGTAACTGTAATTTCCTAGCAGAAAGAAGTTCAACCTTTTACATTTGATGCATGATGGAGTCAAAATAATTAATAAAATCTCAGCAGTGGGTAAATAAGGAGTTAAAAAAAGAAGCTGCAAAGGAAAATAAAACCAACTGAATAAGTCATTTAAGATGAATAACCCCAATGCTAACAGTAGTGCATTTGAGAGCAACCGTTAGGAAAGTTATGAGGTCTCTAAAAGACAGTTAAAGAGAAATATTGCAGCCAAAGACATTATTTCAGTTTTATAGGAGTAAAATAACATAAGGAAGTGAAGTGTCGCATGAACAATAAAGGGGAATTACAATACACAGATAGTGAAATATAAAATGCTCTAAACTTATAATTTTCTGAAGATTTCATGTCTGAAAAAGTGGATAACCTCTCAGTTGTAACAGGGACTACTAAGGAGGTACTGAGGGATTTGGAAATTGTAGAGAGAGAAGTGCTGCTGAGATTGAATTGGTTGAAATCAAACAAATCTCCAAGAGCAGATGCTATTTATCCTCAAATGCTTACAGAGTTTAGCAAATATATATATATATATATATATATATATATATATATATATATATATATATATATATATATATATATATATATATATATATATATAATCCTTTGATGGATATTTTTTTTAGTAGTCACTGCACACTGGGACAATTTTTATGAGCTGGAAAATGTAATTCCATTAATATAGAAAGGGTGATTGGGAAAATTGAAGTATCAACATGTTAGTAATCTTAACTTGCATCATAGGAAAATAAATGAAAGGAATTAAGGAAAAGATTGACACATGGCAAGAACAGAAGTTTTACTAAACAGTCAGCATGAATTCAGATGAGGGAGGCTGCATTTTACTAACATGCTGGGAATCTATGAGGAACCAACCAAAGGATATTATCAAAGTGGAACATATGGTATTATTTATCTGGACTTTCAAAAAGTATCTGATAAGGTGCCACTAAACTAAAAGAAGTGAAAGTTCAGGGTATGGTGTGCAGACGGGTGTAGAATTGACTAAACACAGGAAGCTTAGGGTTATGGTGCGAGGAACCCTATCAGAACTGGGTGGTTGTAAGAGTAGTGTCCTACAATGGCCAGTGTTAGGGCCACTGCTATATAAATATATTGTCAGACACATGTGATTGGGAGAGAGCTGAATGGCCTAAATGATAGAAATACCACACTAGACCAGGGGGCAGCAGGGTGCGCTGACTGTCTCTCTCAATCTCTCTGCATGGAAAATCCTGCAGGGTTCTGGCACCAATGATGATGTCACTTCCGGATCCAACAATGTCACTTCTGGTTCCGGGTCTGATGACATCATTTCCCTTACCAGCCTTTAAAGCTGCCATCTTACCTCCATAATATCTGAACTATTTTGGACTCAAACCTGTGAACATCTCTTTTCAATTTTCTTCAATTTTGCAGCTGGGAAACAATATACAGGTGGCTGCCCCAAACCTTTATGGTGTCTGTGACTCATCTTTGTGAAAGTGGCTTTTTAATATCAGTCAAATGTTGCCAAATGTATTGCGTAACTGTGTGATATATTCTAACAT
>NW_024381841.1:0-25000 GCF_016835505.1 Polypterus senegalus
ATGGCGCCCTTCACCACAGGCTTGGCATGGAGCGCTCGTTGAGCTGCTGGGCTTCCCCTGCGTCTTTATCTCGAGAGCTGAGCGCTCGGCTCTCTGGTTTCAGTCTCGTGAATAATAATTAAGTGACTCATTAGAAGGTGTTTGTCACTTGTTTGTCGATATCGTCCACGCGTCGGGGTCTACCGAGGCCAGATGGTTATTAAAATAGTAACAGCGGCCACGCGGCAAAGTCGCCCGTGTTAAATCAACTCTTTAGAGTTACAGTAAAGTCTTCAAAGAGCGGAGCCGTGCATTGACTCACTTAATGTCATTTTAACACATTTTTATACTGAGCCGGCCTTCATTCGTGGCCAGTGTTTCCATTCAGTTATTTTCTTTCTTTAATGAAACAAGACAGGATGTCTTCAATTTGAAAGCAATATTTATTTTGCAGAAGAGCTCATTTCCCGGCCCTGTCCCTCCCTTTGTTCCATTTCCTTTCCGCCGCGCGGTTACCCGATGAGCCGCAAAAAAAAAAAACCTCAGCAGCTGCTCTTTTGCGATTTCAGTGTGATTTTGTGAGAAGCCATTACACGTGTAATCCGTCCAATCAGATCGTTGGTGGCTCCTGCAACACCACCCGTCCCCGGCAACCAGCATTCCCCCCGTACGGACTCAGAAAAACAATTCAAAGTACAGAATGGTGCCGGTCGAATGACAGAGCCCTCGGTGGGGGCCCTGTTGGGGGAGAGGGGTGAAGGGTTGGGTGGAGGCGCGCCCCTTGAGTTACCGAAGCGGTGCCCCTCGGTGTCCACAGAGCGGACTGAGGGTGGGTGTCGGGAGCGCGCGCCCCCTTGAGTTACTCAAATGGCGCCCCTCGGGTGACGGTGCCCTAAGCGAACAGCTGTGTCGCCCCAACGGACTGAACGGCTCAGCTGCAGGGGATCAAACGGCGTAGGGAGGAGTAAAGGCAACACAAAACGGCTAACAGCAGACACTTTCAATCTCTTTATTTTACCAAATGACTCCTTATATCCTTTATATGTGCCCTCCTCCCCCATCCCACCCCCGATTCAATACCTGCACGGCGGTCCCTCGCGCGGATCTCAAGTCCTTATCGCCAGGCGACATTTAGTAGGGTCGCCTCATTTTGCGCTCCATTAAAACGTGGCCATCCGTGAAGCATGCGACACTTTACAGCTCAATGAAAGCAGAGGGCAATTACTGGAAAATCTCAGCAATGGCGGATTCCAGGGGGCAGTGGGACCCTCCTATAGCCCAGAATGGTGAGGTTGGGTGTGAAGGAAGTCCTTATTGAAGTTTAGAAGACGATTCAGCTGCTCCATACAAGGAGCTCCCTGGCTTCAATGGTGTGTGGATGCCACGCGTTCTCCTTGATTGTTGTCAGTCAGACTGGCACCTCTCTTATTAGGCTGGCAGATGACTCCACGGAGCCAAAAATGTTTGTGGTTTTCCATACTCAGTAAGTCCTTGCCAGGAGGTGAAGTGACCGTGCAGCTAGTTTCGGGTGGGCAGGCCTTGCCATTTGTCTGTCTTGCTATGGCAGCTCAACCTCATTGCCCCGTGCCTGGGGTCCTCACCCCTTTATCAAACGGGCTCACGATGGCCGCCATTCCTTGCTCAATGTCATATAAAGGTGGTTGCACCCATGGATCCCAGTTAAGGTTCCCATCATCGGTGAGGCAAGGGGGAACCCTTTCCTGGACCCCCCCACCGGCCCCCACTTACGCTTTCTCGGTGGCGGTGGCCAACTCCCCAGTGCCACTTGGCTTGGCGTCAGCTTTTAAAGTTCTCGACTTCTTCCTGAAGCAGCACTTGAAGACGCCGAGCACAATGACGGTCAGCAGGATGACCAAGACGATCCCAAGCAGCACCGGGATGAAGATGTTAGATCGGCTCAGTGTGTTGTGGGGGGCTGAGGAAGAGGAAGAGGACGAGGATGAGATCGAGGTGATTGGTGGGTATCCGGGAGGTTCACTTAGGCTGACCGTCGTGGTAGATTTGGTGGTGGTGCTGACTGGCGTCTCCTTGGTAGTCGGGCAGGGCAGTGAGAGGACATCAGTGACTTGCTTCACATTGGTCACTTTCAGCGTCGGCGTGAGGGTCTTTTCATAGAGGAGCCCTGGCATGTTGGCCGCAGGGTTGCAGATGTCCTTCAGCTTGTGCTTGCAAATTAAAGTGACATTCCTGTTCTTGTGGCAGGGCGTTTCCTCCCAGCCCCAGTCCTGCACTTGCCCGCTGTCATTGGTGGTCACCTGAAGGTCCACACATCTGAAGTCGACGCAGGTTGATTTTGCCTCTTTCAGCCATTTGGGTATTTCTGCTCTGCTGTGGCCACCATCACTCCAGAAGTATCCCCGCAGGGGCAGCTTGGGATCGACACAGACGGAGTCGCTCCTTTGAAGGCCAATCCTGAAGCGATGCTGCCCAGCAGTGGGCCGGGTATGGCTTACCAGATGGAGGATGGCATCAATTTCTGGCTGCGTCTCCATTGCGGTCAGGACTCCTTTATGGGAGCAGTCCTGGTTAACAAGTCCATATTGCTCACTGTAACAGGTGAACTGGCTGGTGCACAGCAAGAGATCACGGGTCGAGCCGCACCAGGCTGCCCTCAGCACCCACATCAGACAAATCCAGAAATGCATCCTGCCTGGCACAGCAGCCGTGTCTCCGGCCGTTCAGCGGAGCGTTTATTTTATTTCCACCACCCCCTTCATATAAGCGGCTCCTCCGAAAGAAGCTCACGCCCTCCGGCTTCAAGAAAACAAGCAAAGGAAGCCTGAGGCGGGTAGATAAGACGCCCACTTCCCACAAACAATTCGATGTGCCCACCCTGAGAGAGCTGACCGACCTCTGGGAGCCGACGTGTCCTCGGTCCCAAGGGTGTTACCTTACCTAGGGTGTGACCCTGGACTCAATGCTCAAATTGCCTCCAAAAACTCTTGGGATCTTTTGCTGCGGTTGGCCGTACCCACAACGGACTGGACAAGTCTGTGGGGTGGTAAGGTGCCCGCTGCTCCACCCAGGGCCAGTTCTGTAGAATTAGCCATTGGTTCATTCAATTTGCAATAACTTCATTCTCTTGATAAGGTCACAGAAGTGGCATGTGGTGACATACAGGACTGTGAAAAAGTGTGGGCCCCCTTCCTGAGTCACAATGGTATGACATTTATAATAATAAAAATAATAATAATAATAATAATGTGTTTACATTGTGAGCAGGCAGTATGGAAGGAGGCATAACCTGGCAGGGATGGGATTGAATCAGTAGGCCAAACAAAGGGGTAAATTAATGGATAATGTGGGTGAGTTGGTACATCAAGGACAGCTCCTTCCCCAATACTGTAAATGCCAGTGCTCCGCTGGCATGGACCTAGTAAGGGCGCCCGCAGGGATGAATGGGAGTCGTAATCCCGAGGGACAATCCTGTCTGGGTCCTTGGGTGCAGCCAGGAGTGCTGCAGGGACGGGGACTTCCGTCTGACCTCAAAGTGCTTCTGATGGACTGGCTTTACTCCGGGGTCGGATATAAAAGCAAGCGGTCCAGCCCTCTCCGGCGAGTCATCAAATTTCCACTTTAATCTCACTGTTTATGTCATCATTAAAGTCAAATATTGTAAACTTCTTCTTAAATCGATGTGGAATTTACTACACTTTCTCAACCCCCATCATAACTAAAGTAGCACGTTAAATGTAAAGTGTTCCTCGACCGAGTCGTTAATCGCTACGGGCTTCTTCAACTGACTTCCTCTTGCAGCGAGTGGAGCCGCAGGCAGCGATCGCCACACTTCATGACATTCCTGCTCTCCGAACATTTCAAATCCTAAAATTTACACTTGGCGCCATTCACATGATGAAATGCATTGAAGTGTACAGGTTACATTTTACAGGTAAATTGTTAACTTTGTTTAATAGTTAAACATGAGGGGGGCACAGGGGGCACAGCAGAAGGGGGCCAAGTCCCGGGTGTTCCCTGCCTGGAGTTTGTATGTTTCCCTGGTGGGTTTCTTCCACGTCGTCCGGCTTCCTTCCCAAGGCATGCAGGTTAGTGGAGTTGGTGATGCTGAAGTGACGTTACTAGTGGATGTGTGAGCTCACATTCGCACCGCGGGCAGCTGGCAGCCCGTCCAAGGATTGTTCCTGCCTTGTGCTCAATGCTTACTTTAATGACAACATAAACTAAAGAGGAAGTTTCAAGAATAAAGTTGAAATGTTGTCTTTAATGATGAAATAAACAACGAGATTAAAGTTGAAATTTTGAGGTTAAACTTGAAATTTTGAGGTTAAAGTTGAAATTTTGAGGTTAAACTTGAAATTTTGAGATTAAAGCCGAAATTTTGAGGTTAAAGTTGAAATTTTAGGTTAAAGTTAAATTTCTGAGGTTAAAGTTGGAATTTGATCTTTAATGATGACATAGACCACAAGATAAAAGTATAAATTTTGATTTTAATGATGAACTCAGCAATCACATTAAAGTGAAGATTTCTGGATCACAAACCAGGCCTTTTTTTCGTCACCGTTTCCCTATTTTGTGTTTCCGTGGCTCTAATGCACTCCTGTAGTTTGCTTATTTTTTTGTTAGAACTGACGACGCCAGCGGTGAAGATGTGTCCACCTCAGACATTCCTATGATACCCGCTGTCATGCCTTTTGATTTTCAGCCACTGCCATATCAAGTGTGCCTCGCGTTTGTCACAGCTGTAAATGAGGCTCTAGGAGGGTCACTCGGGGCAGCAGGCCCTGCCATCTTAGAGGCTCCACGCTTCTCCCATGGCCAGGTCTAGGCTGTTTGCTGCAGAGCAGGGACATCAAAACCTTGATACATTTAAACTCCGGTGGAGAAAACCAAAAATCTTGTATATTGCAAATTATTAGAAAAATGAATTAGCCAAAGTGCATTATTACATAGAGTACAGAAGAACAACATGATAGACTAGATCATCTGAAGCCCTGCGTGTCCGGGGTTTGTTCCTGCCTCGTCCCCTTTGCTAGCTGTGGTGGGCTCCAGTACAACCCCCCCCATATGATGACCGTGTTCAGGGCTAAGCAGGTTAGAAAATGAATGAATGACTGATTTGAATAAGTTCTTGTTTAATGTTCATATTTCCACAAATGCCAATGCTATTGACATCAGCAGCCCAGACCACCCTGGGTAGAGTAAGCTAAGGGGTTAAATAATATGAACTTAAAAAATGCGACAAGAATCCCCAAGGCGCACTACGCTTCTGCTCAAAGATGATAATTGAACGGCTTTGTTTCAGTGTGATTTAATTGTGTTAATGTGGCATCTAAGAGAATGATGTCAACTTTACTAGACACAGCTATGGAATATCAACAGAAATGATTACATTAAGTGATATTTACTGAAATTAGATAAATAAAGTAGAAACCTCTGTCAGAGAAGTCTGGTCAAATAACAGCAATGCCTTAAAAAATGGGAACGGCAACAGAAGAAGAGGATGAACAAAGTGAACAGCACGACAGCTTGACTGCAGCAGCAGCCATCTTATTTGAGTTCGGCTGAAAGGTGTCACCTTCTTCTTGGGTGTCCTGGACCTGCTAGACACACACACAACTAGCAGACAGGCGGGACCACCATCAGGACGTCCTGCACGGGGTTCGCAACGACATGGGGCTTTTTCATCAGACCAACTCCATGAAGCGTTCGAGTATCCACGAGTTGAAGTTATGGGGCCTGGGGACATTTGAGGGGTGATGAAGACATAATCAAAAGTGACAAATACCTAAAAATGTGATCAACTATCTGCTAAGGAGCTAAATCATACATGGGGCTGAGCTGGGGGTCTTAATCCGGCCTTGGCTCTACATTAGGGTTGTGCGGTACACCAGTACTGAAAAGGTAAAGGAAACGGCGATTTTTAAAATGGTACTCACATTTTGTTCGTTTTTATCGAAGTAAACGGTAGTTTTCAAGCACCTCACGCTCAGTCGCTTCTAAGCACAATTGGAACTCCAAGGGGGTACCCATCAGATCTAACTCGAATCATCAAGGGGCTCAAAGCGCTCTTATACTGTATATTTATATGCTTATCTCTCTATCATATTGGGGAGGGAGACAGGACGTGATCTTCTCAAAGACAATTTGAAGTTCCACGAGAGACACTTTAACTTGCTCTCAGCTCTTAAAGCAACGACAAGCAAAACACGCAGCTCACCCGCAGCAGACAGCCAGCAGATGATCCGACCGCTTCTCCTTAGCGTGCGTTCAGCCACCCTAACCCCCCCTTCACAGCGCAAGTGGCAGAGACGCCAAGTGGCAAAAGGACAGCAAATGTACAGGCTGTAAAATGATCGATGGGCAGAGAGACAGCAGCAGCAGTAACAGAAAGACAGCAGATGATCCGACGGCATCTCCTTAGCGTGCGTTCAGCCACCCTAATCCCCCTTTCACAACGCGAGCAGCGTTATAGATCCTGCGAGAAAGAGATTTAACCCGGGGCTGGAAATAAAGTTTTAAAGTAAACGTGAAAATAATGCACATGTAACAATTGCCATGAAAGTAACAATCTCTTTAAATTGTATATCCGGTAAACCAAACCCAGGGCTGGGCGAGCTAAGTGAGCAGGGGGTGGAGCCCCCTAGTTCTATACAGGTAGTCCCCAGGTTACGGACATGTGACCTACGACATACGAACGAGGACGCAGCTGTGACGCATGCGCCTCAGTAACTGTCATCTTCGGCCTTGGGACGCTGCAAGCGGTGGCTGGACGGGGGATGATTTTGCTGCTCGCGCATTGTAGTGTCCCTCGGGCGGCTCCCGACAGGCAAGCGGTGACCCGTGGTCCATAGTCACCGGAGCCACAGCTATCGCTCGTGTGCAGGACGAAGGTTCGCTGCCCGTCCACTACGCCACCGCAGCTACTTCTCCTGACTGGACGCAGGCTGGATGGAGTGGAGGGGGACATTTCAATGCCCGCCCAGCACACATGGCTGGTAATGCTGCAAGCGCTGACCTGGTTGTGGCTGAACGGAGGCCATTGAGGGTGAACGGGGCGGTGGAGGTAGCATTGTAGTGTGCCTCGGATGGCTGCCTGTTGAATTGGGGTTGGGCGATTCACTACCCACCTTTGGCTGCACCGTGTTCATTCTCGGTGGGCGGACGCTGCAGGCAGCATACTGTAGTGGAGGTGACTGTGAGGTGGGCTGGTGATGAACCCTGACTCGCCGCCCCCAGTCATTCTCAATAGCAAGCCTGTTTGTACTGTTACACACATAGCAGGAAGTTGTCTCTTGTCAGTACATCGGACGTATTGATGACGGGTGCCTTCCTGCTGTGACAGCGTGGACAGTTTTTATTTTGCTACGGTGTGTTTGAATTTCCCCTTGGGGGTTAATAAAATTTATCTACTCTAATATTAAGTAGGGGGCAAATACTTTTCCCCAGCACTGTCTTGTCACTGCCTTTACCTTCTGTCACAATGGCCGTTTTGGACTTTAGGGCTCCTTAGAGGCCACTGACCCATTGGGGTGTAGCCCCCACTCCCCCTTTGTGTTGTGCAGGTGTGCAAGGCGCTATATGAAAAGCATCACCTGCTCCCTAAGGACAGTGTGGACCACACAGCGACTTGATGCCACCCTCTTTTATTCCATTCATCTTTTTTCATTTTCATTTATTTCCTGCTCCGCCAGTCCTCGTGTGACTCAAGCAGATGCTTCCTGAGGGAAAAATCAGCAAAGTGTCGGCGGGCCGAGGAGTGGCAGACGCCCACTGACAAAGGTCACCAAGCTGGCTGCCTGCCACTCTGAGTGTGTGATGGGAACACAATTTGGAAGTTGTATCATCAGGGCTATGTGGGGAGCTGCTGCAGTACCTTCTTTGGCCTCATGGGGGAGAGTGGGCGCACTTGAGCCATTCATTGTGATTTCACCACTGCTTGGCAGCCATGCCAGCCTTCACCCCCTGGAGATGGAGAGTTTGTGGCCAACCTCGAGTGGCTGGGACATTTCTTGGAATGTCATAAGGGAAAATGGAAAGACCAGGAGATGAACGAGAGTTGAAGTAAAGTGAAGCTTGTCACCAGGAGAACACAAAATGGCACCTGTAGAAGAAGAGTGTTCTCCTCGGCACCTTGTGCCCTGTGTATTTGGTAACTGAGTTTAATAACAGTGCTCTGCCAGTAAAAAAGAAAGCTTGATTTATTGAACTGACAAAAATATGTTACCCAATGCCTAACTTCCTCAAAGTACATGGCTCAGGAAAGAAGAAAGATCATAAGATTGCAGGGCATATGTGCAAGGCGCCTGTATGTTTGAGGGGGAACTCAGATAATGTCTAGTTCAGATATTACATCATTTACAGAATCATAAGATAGAGGGGTATTTAAAGCTCCCCCTAGCCGTTGTTCAGGGTTCAGAGGAACAGCCTGCTGTGACGGACTGTGCTCTCTGGATCTCTACTTTCTGTGACTCCTGATGGGGAATAAACAAGAACTTGTGAAAAACATCACCTGCTGTCGGGTCTGCACACACCCGAACCAAAGAAAGAAAGAAAGAGATCAGGAAAACCATCAGAAATTTTGTTTTGTTTCTGTTGGAGAAATTCTAGGATTTCAGACAATCAGGTGAAGCAGGCTTTGATATGCCATGACTGCCGACGTCACTTCATTCGTGACCTCAAAAAACAAAGCGTGTAAAATAGCAACTCATAAAAATAAAGTGACATCATGGAAACATGTAAATAAATAAATACCAAGTACTTTAAAACCAGTTCAAACCAGAAAACTAACACCAGGAAGAGTGGGGAAAAAACATCCAGGTCTGCCAAGCTCGTAGTGACTGGGCCGGGAAGACTCCAGGCTGGAATTGCAGCCAAAGGGGCTTCTAAAAGGTACTGAATGAAGGGTCTGACTGCTTCGAGGAATGAGAGATTTCAAGTATCCAACCCTCTATATCCTAACTACAGGGCCATGGGAGTCTGCTGGAGCCAATCCCAGCCAACACTGGGCGAAAGGCAGGAAACAAACCCCGGGCAGGGTGCCAGCCCACCGCAGGAGATTTCACTTTTTTTATTTTTAATACATTTCTAACCTTTCTGAAAACATGTTGTCATTTTGGGTTATCGAGTGTTGGCATATGGGCAAAAATGGCTAAGGATCTGTGCTGGTATCTGGAAGGCTGCCGTTCCGAATCCCATTACTGCCAGAAGGTAATCCTACTCCGTTGGGCCCTTAAACTGAAAATTGCTCCAGGGTGCTGTGTAAGGGTAGACCCTGTGCTCTGACCCCCGAAAATCATGTGAAAAGACAATTACCCTCGGGGATTAACAAGAGTATATATATATATATATATATATATATATATTGTCACACACATACGACTAGGGGGGAGCTGAGTGGACCAAGTGGTGGTACTTATCTGCCAGGCCAGGGGGTGGCAGGGTGCACTAAACCTACCTCTGTTATCTCTGCAGGCCAAATACGGGAAAACCTACCTGAACCAACATCAACGACGACACGTGCGGTTCCGGCGCCCACACTGACATCACTTCCGGTTTCAGCCTCCATCCTCTCTAAGCTAAATCAGTTCAGTCTTGGAACTCAAAGAGAGCCCTAATACCTTCGTTTGAATAGGACAATATAAAGGTGGCTGCCCAAAACCTTTTCATGTGTTGAGACTCCTTCTTTCACAATATATAAAATGTACTCATTTCAAAATAAACCTACAACCTAACGAAGTGTGCAAAAAGTGAAGGGGTCTCAATACTTTCTGAGCCCACTGTACTTCGGCTCTGCACCACTGAGCCCCTGATCTAACACAGCCAACACTTGAGCAGTGCCTCCTTGCTGCCCCCCTATTGATAAAGAATTGAAAAATGACTTTTTTTTTTCACCCCCTTCCGCCCCTCTGGATTTCCTTCTATAAAGTACCTTGGATAAAAATCACTGGACAGCGCCCTCTAGTGGCTTCTCACTGCCATACCTTGCACATGTTGGATTCCCCCCAGAGCAGGAGAGTGGCACTCTGATAATGAATGAGCTCTCTGCATGGCATCATTAAATATATATGACTATAATTAGAATATACTGTAATTACACTCGCTGTACGTCACATTGAAGAAACTCGCCCAGCAGAGCTCTCACCAGTCCACTTGGCACAGGAGCTCCACATGCAATCAAAACCAGGCCTGGGTTGCTGGATACTCAGAAATGGCTTTCTTTCACAGCGGAGGTGGCATTTCGAATCCTACGATTGGCTCCCACTCCTCATTCCTTATTCCAGGCTCCGCCCACTGTAGTGCTCACTTCCACCTTTAGAGGGCGGGCTGAGTAGAAAAACAGGCAGATTAGGAGAAGTCACACTGGCACCTGCCAGGCGCCATCACTGGAGCTTCTGAGGCCTTCCTTTGTCACCACCGGGGTTAAGGGCCATTTGATACTCATGGGGGGTCAAGGAAGTCAGTGTGATGCATAGAAGCCCAGAAATGATCGATTTATGTGTAAATGGGGATTAATATTAATAAGATGATGGAATCCAGAAAGTCCAGTCTGTGGTCAGTGACACATCACCTGACTTGAATGCGAACACCTCTGTTATGTATTTGTGTATTTTACGTTTTATTTTTGTTCATTTTGACATATTAAGCCCACCAGTCCAAAAATGAGTCAGCCCAGGCTAATTCATCAGTTGCAGTTCTGCCTGGCATGGATGCCACTCGTTTGTGAATGCAGCCAACATGAATCGTCATCCACTCTTCGAGCACCAAATCGCACAGTTTGGCCAGAAGGGACGGATGGCTTTGCCGTTGTGTCACTCGTTGCTCCAATGAGTCCCACCGATTTTCAAAGGGGTTCAAATCTGAGGATTCTGCACGCCAGTCGAGATGCGAGAATGTTCCGGAATATTGTTCTTCGTTCTTCATCATCTAGGAAAATTGTGGTAGCCATTTTGTATTCGCTCAGGAGATGAAACGCAAAACGTGCCACATAGTCATCCAAAGGCCCAGCATCGCCTTTCTGGTTCAAGTACGTCGCCACCTCAATCAGAGAAGCCATTTTCTTCATAACTGGGAAGTCGTCAGAACACCGGAGTGCCACCTTCCACTGGAATGGCACCTTGCTGGACTGGGTGCGCCTCTTCCGGGCTGGCCACTGGAGCTCCTGGTTTGCTTCTTGGCTTCGTTTTGGAGATCTCATTCCCATTTTGCCATCACAACAAAGATCCCGAAAAAGCTGTCCCACCCTTCGACCAGTTTAGTAGGCCTCTCATGATTCCATACAAATGCTCAACATTTGTGAAGCGGGTGAGCACTGAACGGATAAAATGAATTCTGGGAAGGAGGTTCGTTTTAACAGTTACCAGTCTAGCACAAAAAGAGAGGACGAGAGTAGCCCAGGAGGATGAAGAATCCACTGCACTCCTCAAAACACGGGTGTAATTTCTGGAAGGAATAACTCAAGTCGGGGAAGGGATGTCAATATCCGAAAAATAAACATTTGGACATGAACATCGGTAGGTTTTGCACCCGAGGAACCAAATTACCCAAACTGTCCTAGAACATTTCAGTGATTATTTACCACTCTGCTGCTGATCTTTCTGGTCATAAAACAGGTCATTAAGATAGCAATTGATGAGAAGAAGTCATCATTAATTGCAGAATTCCGATATTCCTCTAGAGTTCCTCTTTCTCTCACACAATTTGGCTCAAAGACTAATCAGCACATCGAAATCTCATAACAGGCTTACGCTTCGAGTTTGGGATTTCTCCGTCCACTCATTTTAGCTCTAGACACGAACCCATCACTGAGATATTGATCTTTTTCGGTATCGGGGGACCCTAAAACATCGAGATCCGTTGAAAACTGGAAATCGAAATGTTTGTCGAATCGAAAGCTTTCGCTCCTTCCCCATAGATGATAGGTTATGGTGTGGGAGGACGCAAAGCAGAAAGAATCGGCCGGTGTAGATTTGTGAAGAAGATTTGTGTCAGTTCACCTTAGCCAGACAAGGCCTTGTGAGAGGGAAGAAGGACATCAAATGTCCGGAGGATCGGAGGAAATGTTTCCTAAACAAAGAGGAACATCACCAGGGTGAGAAGAAATTTTCTGAATTGTTTTGTGCACGGTAATTGGGGAAATCCTTGCCAATTTTTGGGTATCCACAGCTAAGGGTTCCAGGGAAATATTAAAAAGTAAGGGAGAAAGAGGACAGCCTTGTCTGGCTCCTTTAATAGATAAGGGAATAGACTTAAGATGGCCGTGTCAGTCAGGAGAGAATCAGAAGAATTTGAGTGGAGTGTGTGAATCACATTTACAAATCCTCATAGGTTTGAGTCCTTACCTGAGACTGTGTCCGTTCATCCAATCAGAGAGGCCTCAGCATCAAGGGCAAGAAGGGCAGCAGGAGTCAGCGTCAATGACACGTGCCAGACTTGTTATTAAAAGGTGGCCAGAAAAACAAGCAGGAGTCGTTACCAAAAAATTGGATTGATCAGTCGCCAAAACCAAGAATGTAAAAACAAAAAGTCAAAGAACCGAAACGCAAAAGTTACATCTCCAACAATCGCTCATTATTTTGAATCCAAACTTGGATTAGTCAGGAATGTAAACCTTGATCTTTATACAGTGGCGTGGATGGTGTCATGCATCGTGTATTCATGGGTGGTTATGGGATGGACTGCTGAGACAAACTGCTACAAATCCAGTGGCACCTGTAAGAACCAAAATGGCATTGTGGGAGAACATTAAAAAATATGAAAGCCTCTCAGGACAAAAGCTACCTTGAAAACAACTCAAAATCGGATTCCATGGGTTAAAAAACGCACATTTAGCCATCTAGTGGTCCCCAAAAGACCCCAGAGAAGGCATAAAAAATCAATCAATCAATACAATCAATTAAAACCCCAGACAGATGATCTCCATTGAACTAATAATTTGATTTCTACAAAAAAAAACTTGGTCCAAAATAGATGAATATATAATACACAGATAGATAGATAGATAGATAGATAGATAGATAGATAGATAGATAGATAGATAGAGATATGAAAGGTGCTATATAATACACAGCTAGATAGACAGATAGATAGATATGAAAGGTGCTGTATAATACATGATAGATAGATAGATAGATAGATGAAAGGCACAACATAATAGATAGATAGATGAAAGGCGCTATATAATACATGATAGACAGATGGATATGAAAGGCATTATATAATACACGATATATAGATAGATAGATGAAAGGCACTTTATAATACACAGATAGATAGACAGACGGACAGATGAAAGGCACAACATAATAGATAGATAGATGAAAGGCGCTGTATAATACATGATAGATAGATGGATATGAAAGGCGTTATATAATACACGATATATAGGTAGATAGATGAAGGGCACTATATAATGCAAAAATAGTTAGATAGATAGATAGATGAAAGGCGCTATAATAGATTGATTATTAAAGGTGCCACCTGAGGTTCCCACAGATGTCATCAGATTACCCAGTGATCTCCATTGTGTGCTCATTTTCTGAAAGGTTTCATGAATGTTCTAGTGAATGTTCTAGAAGCAGAGCATGCGAGCGCCCATCTGTCAGCTCGGCACAGAAGAGTCGCCAGTGGGGTGGCTGCCATGTGTGCCTGCAAATCGCCGCAAACCCACCAGATTGCACATGCTAGCTAGCAGAGACTCGAGCCGAGCCACTTTGCTTTATGTTTCTTCTCTTTTGAGGATTCCAGTTTGGTGGGAGATAAGCATCTTTGGGCTTCAGATTCGACTGACATGAAGCTTTTTGATCAGTGTGCCCACCCAGCCAGCATCCCTAAGCTGAGACCACCTCCCAACCTTTGACAGGAGCAGGCGAGCAGCAGACAGCAGCGTGTCACATGTAATCAGATGGCAGTGAAGATGCGGTGTGACTGACTGGCTGAGACCCTCAGGCCGCCCACTCAGACTTTATGAAGCTCGCCATTTAGAGGAGATGACAGACAGGGGGACAAACTGCAGACTGTGGGAAAGAACGTGCAGTGAAAGGCGCTATATAAATTCCTTTTCTTTGTCTGATGCCCACTGAAGGCACAAAGCAGCAGCCCTGTGACTGCCGACATACTTACTGTGCTGCTGCCCCCTACAGGTGGGTGTGTGTGTGCCAAGCCCCTGCCATTTGGGTCCTTTTGGTGGGAAATGAGCGTCCTTGTTTGATTCGGCTGGTGATCGATGCCCTTTCCTTTCCCTTCTTTGTTCTGCTGTTTCTTGGTTTACTGACCTCGAAGTACACAATGGCAGGATGCACTCCCAGCAAAGCCTTTCTGTTGCAGGCAGTGAGGTGTCAGGGGCATGCCGGGTGTAGCCCCCCACCACCCAGCCCCCGACTGAAGGGACCTGCACATGTGGCTAGGCGAGTCTCATCTCCAACTGCAGTGACCTCGCCGGGTGTGAAGCACTGAGAGCAGATGACGCGGATGGCAGGACTGGAAAGCGCCAGAGGAGCCTGTGGGTCACTTAGTGGTCCGCTTACTGCGCCTAATTAGTTTGGAGAACCAAAAATAACTCATAACAGACATGAAACACGATGGCGTTTGACTTGCATAAGTCAGCGGGGTACAGTAGAAGGCTTGAGGCCAGCATCCCAAAAGGGACATGCAAGGCTGGCAGCAGCGTGCTGTGTGTCCCAACACCTTCACCAAGTAACAGCTGGAGCCTCTTGTTCCTACTGCTAACACCTAAGGACCACCAGCAACCTTATGCCTCTCAATCTGAAGGGTCTTATGCCATCTTCACACATGGTAGTAGCAGATGGCACCCTTTCAGGTATCCCTAAGTTTCCTGTTGTCTGCATGCCGGCGGTTAAATGGACAGGAGTACAGTCTGAGCCAACGAGTCCAGCAAGCTCAACAGGACAGACAAGCACACACACACACACACACACACACACACACACATGGTGGCTTTACCACTGCACCCCTGTCGTGATCCCACCACTCACAAAGCTCAAAAATGGGCACAGGTCTCAAGAAAGAAAACAAAACAGGACCTGACCAGCCTGGCCCCAAACTCAGAAAGCAGGCTTATGGCCTGCACAGGCCCAACAATTGGATGAAGGCTGATGAAGTCACACATAACAAACAGCGAGAGGATTGAAAAACAAAAACGAGAAGAAAAATATCTATTACAAAAATGAGAAACATGAATAGATATTATTGTGGGGTAAGTGTGACATGACTGAGAGTTTCAAAAGCACTTTCAAAAATGCCCAAAAGAGGGAGAAATCCTGTCAAAAACCCCAGGTGGACACAAAAAGGGCCTGGTAGAATCTTTATAAAATCAAACATTTTTTATTTGCATAAAACTAGATAGATAGATGTGAAAGGCACTATATTAGATAGATAGATAGATAGATAGATAGATAGATAGATAGATAGATAGATAGATAGATAGATAGATAGATAGATAGATAGATAGATAGATAGGAACTTTATTTATCCCGAGGGAAATTCTTTTGTCATATACATGCTCAGTGCAACAAGAGGAATAAAGATAAGGCAATAAAGAGTTAAAAAGATCAATAATAATAGTGCAAACAGAATAACTAAATAAACAGAATAACAAAATAACTCTAAACAAAATATCAAATAACTATAACTAATTGTATTATAACTATATAACTAATTTGTGCAAAGCAACAAACAACTATAACAAAAACTATAACAGATATAATAAAATTACATATCATTAGTGAAAGTGGTAATGAAAAGTGGCTAGTGTTTAGATAGATATGAAAGGCACTATATGATAGATAGATAGATAGATAGATAGATAGATAGATAGATAGATAGGAAAGGCACTATATAATAGATAGATAGATAGATGTGAAAGGTGCTATATAATAGACTGACTGATAGAGCCCAAAAATCCCAATTTGAAATGTACCCAGCAGGGGCCGCTCTTTCTCCCCTGGCCTGTGTCCTTTCTTGACGTAGAACAGACTCAAGCGAATATCCATCCCTTTTGTAACCATGGCGGAAAAATAATCATACAAGAGAAGTATGGTACAAAAAGAGATATATGTATTTAAATTGCTTTGAATGATAATGTCCATTGTCGTAATACGATATATAATAATCTATTTTTCTGTTCATATTTAGGCCAAGCCAAGGCATGGTGCAGTCTTAACAGCCAGTTCTTCAACTGTGGAAGTCGTCGATGGCGGAATGTTCGACGGTATGGAGGCCCTTCTGACTTCTGTCCAGAGCGGACTGGGTGGTCTCGTGGTCTGGAATCCCTGCAGGTTTTATTTTTTTTCTCCAGCCGTCTGGAGTTTTTTGTTTTTTCTGTCCACCCTGGCCATCGGACCTTACTTATTTTATGTTAATTAATGTTGACTTCTGTTTATTTTTTATTGTTTCTTCTATTTTTCTATTCTTCATTTTGTAAAGCACTTTGAGCTACATTTCTTTGTATGAGAATGTGCTATATAAATAAATGTTGTTGTTGTTGTTGTTGTTCTGCTGGACTCTGCTGGAGGCGGACAAGTGGCAGAAGAAAGAAAGAAAGAAAATCATTGTGGTTATTGTGCTAGCTGGACTAGAGGGAAAAACGTTTTTTCCAGTCTTAATAAAGGTATGTTGTGCGCCCCCCGGTGTCCACACAGCACATCCCACAGGATGCCCGATCGGAGAACCTGGAGGCCAAGCCAACACTTTGAACTCTTTCCCACATTCCTCAAATCATTCGTTAAGTTTTTTGCAGGGTGGCAGGGCACAATGTCCCACTGAGAGAGGCCACCACCATCAGGGTATGCCGCTGCCATGAAGGGGTGAATGTAGTCTGCAACAATCTTTAGGTAGGCAGTACATTCCAAAGTAACATTCACGCGAATGCTAAGACTCATGGTTTCCCAGCACAACATTGCCCAGAACGTCACTCCGCCTCTGCCAGTTTGCCATCTTCCCACAATGCATCCTGCTGCCATCTCTTCCCCAGGTAAGCGACACACACCCACCCGGCCAATCACATGATCTAAAAGAAAACGTGATTCATCAGACGTGTCCACCTTTTTCCATTGTCCCATGGTCACATATCCATGGTGGACAGGGGTCGGCAGGGGCACTCTGTCAGCAATTTGAGCTCCAGCAACTCTTCTGTGGGATCAGAGCATCAAATGAGCCTTGAGCACCCCTGACCCTGCCGCTGGTTCACTGGCTGTCCTTCCCTGGACCACTGCATACTGGAAACAGAGCTGCCATCTTGGGAGCCCGCTCAATGTAGCCCGTGTCAAAGTCGCTCAGCTCCTTACTCTTGCCCAGCTGTCCTTCTTTAGACACATCACCTTTAAGAACTGATGGTTCACTGGCGGCCCAACATATCCCACCCCTTTAAATGAAACAATCCATGTTTTTCACGTCCCCTGTCAGTGGTCTTAGTGTTGTAGCTGAATCGGGTAAATAGTGGGCATTAATTTGATTTTCTGTAAAATTGAAATTTCTCCTTGTCGAAAAATACAGTATAGCCTATCATCGATATATAGTGTGTTTTATCTATTTTATTTGATGCCATGTTGATCTATTATATAGTGCCTTTCTCTACTTTAAAATGCTGGGAGCTCCCCAGCCATTTGGGGGACTCAGCACTCGTGTCTGCCACCTCCTGCTCAGGCCGGGTCTGCATGCATTTGGCTGAGTTGTGCGAGTGGCTGTGGCACAGCTGGCAGCAGCTGCTGGCTCAACGCCAGTGAGCAATCAGCACAGGAAGCCTGGGCACGGCATTCATTGACTTTGGAATAAAACATGGAAACCAGAAGGACATTAACAGGAAAGGAGGCGCTAAAAGCCTGCTGTCATATTTCAGGGTTTAGGAATGCTTGGTTTCCATTTTTGTACTGTTCTGTGTTCATTAGACTCGTGTTTCAATTGTCACGCTTCTTTGGATTTCAGCTGTCATTATGTTTAGTGTGGGAGTTATGTAAAAGTCTATTTAGAGAAGAGGATGTAAAAGGCACTTTATAATAGATAGATGTGAAAGGCACTATATTAATAAATGTCAGATAAATAGATACAATTGAGCCTTTGACATCCATCTAGTGTATTCACAGCTAACTAGTATTAATATAGCGCCTTTTACATAGCTTAAGTAATGGTAAATCAATACACATCTGTGAAAAATACTATATGATAGATAGATCTGAGAGGCACTATATAATAAATAGATAGATAAGACACTGTATAATAGATAGACAGATAGATAGATATGAAAGGCACTATATAATAATAGATAAGACACTGTATAATAGATAGATAGATAGATAGATAGATAGATAGATAGATAGATAGATAGATAGACATATATGAAAGGCACTATATAATAATAGACAGATAAGACACTGTATGATAGATCGATAGACAGATAGATATGAAAGGCACTATATAATAATAGACAGATAGATAGGGCACTCTATAATAATAGATAGATATATAGTGTGGCATATGGCTGGTCGCTCATCCCGGCCAATACCCCCATGTCGCCAGATGGAGCCTTCACTGCAACAAGGAGGTGCCCCAAAGGCCAGCAGGGAATCCTGGACAATGGAGTTTTTATCCACAGCCCTGATGGATACCATGGGGGCCCCTAGAGAATGCTACAGGGAGGAAAAGGAAGTATTTTCCACACAGCCCGGAAGTACGTCACAGTCACGGGGGCAGAAGAAATGAAGTGCTTCCGGGTTGAAGAGGAGGAGTTTTTACCTGACCCGGAAGTGCTGGATAATCACATGGACTGAGGGCTCAGAAGCACTTCCGGGTCAAGGACTATAAAGAACTCTGGGAAATCCCAGACGGGCGAGCTGAGCTGGGAGGAAGGGAACAACGCGTCTGGGAAAGGAGGATTTGTATTATTGATTATTGTGGATTTATTGTTTATGAATATAGTGGAGTGGAGGGTGCTTTGTGCACATTATTTTAATGATAAATTTAATTATTGGACTTTTTTCTGGTGTCTGGTGTGTGGTCTGAGGGTTCAAGGGGACGACAGCACCCCCTATCTGTCACAATAGATAGAGAGATAGATGTGAAAGGCACTATATAATAGATAGATAGATAAGGCACTATATAATAATAAATACAGCATAGATAGATGTGAAAGGCACTATATAATAATAGACAGATACAGTAGATGTGAAAGGCACCATATAAAAGATGTGTATACATTTTATTTGACCACAAAGAGAAATGAAAACTTTACAGAAGCTAAATAATATATGACATCTATGCTATATACAGCATATTATTAATAAAGTGATATGATTACTGTATATAGTCCTTAAGGTGCCTTTTTGAAAACTCCCAAGTGGGCTCCCACGTGTCTTTTACTGAACAGAGGCTTCTGCCCAGCCCCCCCTAAAGCCCACATCAGTGGTGGTCCTCCCATCTCCCCAAAGGTTCTCTGGCACTGGAGCTCGATTGGCCGTTGAGCTTCTGCCCTTCTCAGTTCTCTGTTCGGCGAGTGCTCATCTTGTGGTTCTTCCAAACTTTATATTTAAGAACGCTGGAGGTCACCCTCAGTGCTGCCGAATGTTTTAGTAGCCGTGCCCAGATCTTTGCCTCGACTCCATCCCGTCTCTTGTCTCTGCAGGTAGCTCATCGTCCTCATGTCATGGTTCTTGCTCAGATGGTCAGCTGTGTGCTTTTCCTCATCATGGCCACCAACCGAGCGGAGGACAGGTGGACCCCTAAACGCGGTGTAGAAACATCTTAACGATGATCAATAAGAATGGCATGCCCCTGAGCCAAATGTCAAGTGTCCTGGCACAGGGCCTGAAAACTTGTGCCAATGGGATAGTTGAGTTTTTAAGTTTGTATTCTTATTATGGAGAACTGAGTGCTGCATGATGATGGAAAAATGAATTTCAATGATTGTAGCACACGACTTCAATGTAACAAATGTGAATAAAGTGAAGGGGGTCTGTAAGAAGTTCCATCCTATCACTAGGTGCGCTCATTCAGGTTCAGTCCTTTCAAAGGTGGGTGAAGTGGGCGCAGACAGTGGTCTATGATCCTGGCCAGAGTTAGTGCCTGGCATTTTTTAGGGTACTTGGTGTAAGACCCTTTCAGGGTAGCAGACCCCTCGTAGGTACGATTCAGGGGACACCAAGAGCAGGACTGGGCTCAGCCATTGTTAAGGTAGTCAGAAGACACAGCCTGTGCTCTCTGTGATGCCCCATGTGCCTGCAGCCTTGGCACTGCCCTCTTCCAATTGCATCAATAGTCACAACTGAGAATGAGCCACAGGGCGAGGGAGTAAACAAGTGTGAGACTTGACTGGTCAAAAGCAGTAACAGTTCCTTCATTTAAAAGTTTCTTCATAAGTGGGCAAACAGTGCCAATTAAAAAAGTCAATAAATAAACAAACCCATGAAAGTGTGCTACCAAAATCAATAAAAAGTATAAATTCTGCATTCCAATGAACAGGTTCAACTCCAATGAGGTCCGGTAAAATCACACCTTCTTTCTTAACTCTCTTTTCCAGTCCTCATCAGGACCCCCAGGTATCCCACAGGTGCAGCCAGCCCGCCATTTCTCTCCAATCCGCCACCCAGAGCTGCCAACTCCGTTGGTTACCTCAGCTCCTTCTCTCAGATGCCACCGTGTCAGGACCCCATCCTGCCAGCCGCTCCCGTGGCCTCTCTCAGCCTCTCGTCAGCTGCCAAGGGGACCCGGCCACCTCTTGGAGGTCCTCCAGCCCCCCGTCCCACTCTTCAGAAACTCAGCAGCAGCACAGACGCCACCCAATTCCTCCTCCTGGTTAGACAATCGCCTTTTCCCCAGAACAGCTAAAGAGTCCCGTATGTCTCGAAATGATGCCGATTTCCTAATCTGGATTTTGTGACGAATACTGAAGGTTTCTAATGGCATCTGGATGGCACATATGCTTAGTCTCACCACATCTGGCCAATTTTGGTGTGCCAGTCTGGATTAGTTTCTGATCCCAGTCCATCCTTGAGTACCCATCAATAACGTTGATAAGGAGCAGCCATTTTATATCAGAGCAGGCGTTGATGGAGGTCTATAGTGCAACCAAAAGAATGAAACATTGATAAAACATTTTGATAAAAAAGAAAATTCTTCACGAGCAGAAAACTGAAATATTGCCTTGGCGCTGGTTAAGAAAAAAAAAAAGAAAACAATTTCTAGGATTTCCAATCCTGAAAAAGCAAATCAAGTTCAAGTTAAGGCCAAAACCTCTGCTCCATTCTTTCCAAATTAAGAAAGTGGCTTGAAAGAAAACCTCCAGGATCACAGCGTGGTGGAAAATGAACTCTCCAAAGCGTAAAAGACGCTAACTGAGGAAGTTTGATATGTTGACTAAGATCCTCGACAACTTCTGCAGCTGCATTTTTGAGAGCATCTTGACCAGCTGCATCACTGTGTGGTACGGCAACTCTACTGCTATGGACCGCAAACACCTGCAGAGAAGATCACTGGGACTCCACTGCCCTCTCTGTAGAGCATCTACAACTGCAGAGTCCGCAGGAGACTGCCTCGATCCTCACGGACCCCATCCACGCCCAACACGAACTGTTCGCACTTCTACCCTCAGGCAAGAAGTATAGAAGTACGAAATGCAGGACTTCCAGGCCAAAGAACTGACTGGAGTTTATAACCGTGGGCCACCTCATTCTGTCGACCTCACACAACTGTCCATCACACACCTACCTGAACATTACACTTTATACTTCAATTCTGTTTTTATACTTTATGCTGCCTTTGTTACTTATTATTTAGATAGATAGATAGATAGATAGATAGATAGATAGATAGATAGATAGATAGATAGATAGATAGAAAGGCACTATATAATAGATAGATAGATAGATAGATAGATAGATAGATAGATAGATAGATAGATAGATAGATAGAAAGGCACTATATAATAGATAGATAGATAGATAGATAGATAGATAGATAGATAGATAGATAGATAGATAGATAGATAAAAGGCATATATAATAGATAGATAGAAAGGCACTATATAATAGATAGACAGATAGATAGATAGATAGATAGATAGATAGATAGATAGATAGATAGATAGATAGATAGATAGAAAGGCACTATATAATAGATAGATAGATAGATAGATAGATAGATAGATAGATAGATAGATAGATAGATAGATAGATAGATAGAAAGGCACTATATAATAGATAGATAGATAGATAGATAGAAAGGCACTATATAATAGATAGATAGATAGATAGATAGATAGATAGATAGATAGATAGATAGATAGATAGATAGATAGATAGATAGATAGATAGATAGATAGATAGATAGATAGATTCAGATTGTTCTAATGTTCAGAAGAAAAGCGTGATGAGCATGACCACACACAACCCACAAGTCGGAAATGGAAAACGACAGCAGACCAGAGAGCATCCAATGAACTCAGTTTCCTTCTCCCCCTGTAGAGCATTGTGCCCGTCGAGTGAAGTCACAGGGGCCACCGTTTGTGCATTTCCCTGATCAATTGCTCATTGACAAGGTACGAGAATGAGAAGAACAAGCCAATTAAAAATGAAATGTACAGTGCAGTGGACATTAGAACATTTTCTACATTCGATCATTCGCTTTGTTTTATTTCTGGATCATCTCTTTTCACCCACTGATTTGGTACAACACAATCCCATAAACCTTGGCCGGAGATTTTCCTCCGGTTTCGGAGTTTTCTCCAGAGCACCCCATCTGATCAGTGTGGCACAACATGCGTGTGCACAAAACCTAACACAGAAATTTCAGCTCGGGCATTTTAAACATTTGGACTTCCTTGGCATTTTACCTTTTGACCCTCATTGTACGATGAATTGAGGCCTCGCGCTTTGTTTAAAAAATGACTCACTAATGACCCAACCCGAGCCTGGCCTCCTGCAGGTTTTTTTTTTTTAAGGAAATAACAACTCAATCATTTTGAGCCTGTCTTGGCGGTCTTATGCCACTTACATAGCCCCCAAGACTTGCCAAGCCCACAGCTGTGATGCCCCCTTCCACTCCCACCCCTCTCACGGTCTCGTTGTCCCACTTCTGTTCAGCACAAGTTCCTGTAGCCCCCAAAACAGCTCTGCAACAGCCCCTACCTCTCAGTGGTCTGGACCCTGAACTGTGTGCTGCCCCGCCCGCCCCACCCTCAGATCTGCTTCCAGTGGCTTATTTATATGCAATATGTTTCTTATACATGTTACTACTCTTGCTGTCATGAATCTACTTATTACTATATACAGGGTGAGCCATGTGACACATTTCAAACATTAATCTCTATTATAAAAAAAAAATCTTTGGGAGGAAGACTATGGAGATGAGACGTGATCTTCTCGGAAGACAATTTGAAGTCCCACCAGAGACACTTTAACTTGCTCCCAGCTCTTAAAATAACGACAAGCAACAATCAAAATACGCAGCAGAAAGCCAACAGATGATCCGATCGCTTCTCCTTAGCATGCGTTCAGCCACCCTAACCCCTCACAATATGAGTGGCAGAGACACTAAGTGGCAACAGGACAGCTGCTGTACAGGCTTTAAAATGATCGACGGGTAGCACAACAGCAGCAGCAGCAGAAAGCCAGCAGATGATCCGACGGCATCTCCTTAGCGTGTGTTCAGCCGCAATTCACTACACAAGCAGCGTTATACGTCCTGCGAGAAAGAGATGTAACCACGCACGGGTGTGATTGGTCAGTTGAGCTTTGATGACACAACGAAAGAGGAAGTGAGAGTGGGAGACGCACAAAGAGGAGTAAAGGCTTATGAGCCATGTTGAGAGTCGCCTTCAAAGACGGACCGGAGGTGAGAAGGGTGCCTCACAAATAATGACATGAGTATGCGACGCAGGTTTTGACGGGAGGGGGCACCATTAAAGTGGCATTTTCACACACACATACGAAAACAGAGGAAAGGAGAGGAAGACACACACAGGGTAACAGATAGCAAAAATGTTTGTGAATTATTCTATTACCAGTCTGCAACAGGTATCGTGGCTAGTATATTATAAAAAATAAAATCCAACAACAAGCCCAACCTCACTGAAGACCCCCACTAAGCTCATGGCAACTTTCCACTCCTGGCAGCTGCCCTCTACATAACGAAAACTCAAAAGTGATATAAAGCAGAGAATCAAGAAAAGAGGAAGGTGCAAGAGCGGCGATACCAGAAGACAAGGTGGTCCGCTCCACTCTCTGGGAACCCAAGGCCATGCTGGTGACTTCGTAAAGCCATGATGCCAGATTTACAGGCACAGCCGTTAGAAGATACAAATGTTTATTAACACAAAAAAGGCACGAACAGAATAACAGTTCTGAAAAAAAACCTCTGTGCCTTTCGATAGCATTAAGATGTTCTTTTGTCACCGAATGAGCGGCGGGTCCCGACTGCCTATCACACTCACGTTCCACATTCATGAAAACGAAGCGCGTCTTGTTGTTGGTGGGAGTACAAGAGCAGTCGACCTCCCTCTCCGCCAAAACATAGCAAGGCAATGCTGATGCCCGCCCAGTCAGCCATTCAGCGGCGATTAGCCTGTGGGTGCTGCCACCAAATCGACAACCTTTAAGAAGAAGAAGAAAGAAGAGCATAATGGTCAGATCATCCAGTGGTGCCTCGTGAGCATGCAGAGGAGAACTGCAGTCCACTCCTTCAGCATCTCCTTTGAGGAACACGAGGACTGAACAATTCGACTAAACAGAGGAGTGATGCCACCTCCCACACATTACACTACAACCTGATGTACACACTGCCGACCGCAATCAGTCAAACCCATTTTCGATCATCGATTCAATGATCCAGTTGAAGTACTGGCTGATGTGAGTTTGCCCCACAATGTCAACGTTCAACCTGCAGTTGGATGGCTCTTTCTTAGAAGGGGTTCCAAATGAGGCCAGGCCAATGTTGATAGGTAGACTGTAGAGTTTGTGGTTGCAGAAGAGAGGACCTCCACTATCACCCTGTGGAGAAAGAGAGGGAGAATTATGCGAAGAAGGGCAGGTTGGGCAGACAC
>NW_024381842.1:0-25000 GCF_016835505.1 Polypterus senegalus
TATCAACTTCCAGACAGTGTCCAGAAGCCATTAAGAAGGCTCTCAGGTTATATAGTGCCCTGGTGTGTGGAGTAGATAGATAGATGCAAGTCCAAGGAGGTTCTGCTTAAGCTTTATAACACACTGGTGAGGCCTCACCTGGAGTACTGGGTGCAGTTTTGGTCTTCAGGCTACTAAAAGGACATAGCAGCACTAGAAAAGGTTCAGAGAAGAGTGACTAGGCTGATTCCAGGGCTACAGGGGTTGAATTATGAGGAAAGATTAAAAGAGCTGAGCCCTTACAGTTTAAGCAAAAGAAGATTATGAGGTGACATGATTGAAGTGTTTAAAATTATGAAGGGAATTAGTACAGTGGATCGAGACTGTTATTTTAAAACTAGATATTAAGCCCGTTACAATAACGGGCGCTAGAACAGTAGTGCATAAACATTAGTAGGAACAGTCTATATTAAATGGCAAGGGACCTTGTATGTGGATGTAATATACGTCACTGTATTGTGTGCCTTTAATTTTCTCTCACAGTAATATTGGTTTGTATTTCCCTAAAATGCCTGTAATTTTCTCTGACAGTAATACAGTGGAACCTTGGTTCACGACCATAATTCGTTTCAAAACTCTGGTTGAAACCCGATTTGGGTGTGAACCGAAGTAATTTCCCCCATAGGATTGTATGTAAATACAATTGATCTGTTCCAGACCTTACGAACTGAACTGTATGTAAATATATATTTTTTTAAGTTTTTAAGCACAAATATATTTTATTACACCATAGAATGCACAGCGTAATAGTAAACTAAATATAAAAACATTGAGTAACACTAGGAAAACTTTGAACAACAGAGAAAACTAACACTGCCAGAGTTCGTGCTACAGCGCTACGAACCGCTCACTAAAAACACTTGTTTTAAGCGCAGGGAAAAAAAATGAACATTTGAAAAATCCATAATTTAATACACAACCAAGAAAAGTAACATTGCAACAATGCACACACGCGCACGCCTGTGTGTCTCTCTCTCTGCTCATGGAATGCACAGGGAGAGACTGAACACATGCGTCCCTTCGCATGCGCACTTCACCAGAAGACACACGGACACCTGGACGCACACAGGGGTTTTATTAAAGAGGATGAGTTCGTCAAGAACATGTGGACACAGTTGGAAACTTGTTAAGGGTAAATTTCACACAAGCATTAGGAAGTTTTTCTATACACAGAGAATGATAGACACTTGGAAGACAGTAGGACTTTAGGGGATTTCAAAACTCGACTTGATGCTTTTTTTTAGAAGAATTAAGTGGATAGGACAGGCGAGCTTTGTTGGGCTCAATGGCTCGTTCTTACCTAGACTGTTCAAATGTTGTAATGTTCCAATATGTATTGGTGTATTTGTGAAAACTGTAGAGCACTTTGGTCGACTTCTGTTGTTTTTAAATGTACTCTATAAATAAAATTGACTTGACTTGACTTCAGTGTCAGCCAGAAGAGCCTACATCTGCTCAAGGCAGTTGTTTAACTTCATGGCACCGGTGACACACACATTAGCACTAAAGTTAATTAATGTTCATGGCAAAAGAGTTATTATGAATCATCATCTGAAAAATCTGGGATTTTGAAATGCAAATAGAGTGACACTGCAATTGAATCAATAATGTTTTACACATAAATGCCATTTGTTAAAAAAATTGGGAAACGTAATGTGAAATTACACTAACAGCTGACTGCCAGAGACGTGTGATGAGAGGGGTTTCTGGTGTTCCATATTTTGAATGAGTAATCGAGAGTCGCAGGCTCCAAACAGGTGCAGGTGCACGTGTGAGGGTGACAGCGCCACTCCAAGGGTTGACTGGGGTGCTTAGCTGATTGTGCATTCACATGCAAATACAAGCAGGTCAGTCAAGTGTCTCATTCACACCTAGGAATAGGTGGAGGACAACACCTGCACCCTGTTGGGGTTATAAAGTTAACCTGAATGGTGGAATCAGGGGATCAAAATGGAAAAGGAAGAAAGAATGGATGTTAAGGGTGCGAGAAAGAGTCAGGATTGAGAGAGCCTAGAAAGAAAGGGAGCAGGTGGTCTGCCCCAGAAACCGAGTTCAGGCTTGTGCTCGAGAGCAGAGCTGGAGAAAGGACGCTCTTTAGAACTACGCAGGAGAGTAGGAGCAGCCCTTTAGTGCAGTATCTCCCCAGTAAATGCAGAAGAACTGAATGGGGGAGACATGAGTGGGCTACAGAGGGGACTCCTACAGACGGAGAGGGACTGGCGGTAGGAACCTAAACCTGGGATTATTGGATGACTGCACCAGATTTTAGGAAGAAGCTCTGGGGCTCATGACTGTTTTAAGAAAAGAATCTGTCTGGGATTTTATATTTTATTTGATTATTTATTGATTTTAATCTCTGATTGTACATAATATTATTTTATTATTTATATATGTACTAATTGGAAGCACTGCACTTTTGGAGGATGTTTGGTTTTTAATAAAAGTACTGAATCACTTTGTACCAATCCCTTGCTGTGTGTGTCCTCATTTGCCAGGCTCACAATTGGGTACATTATCAATGGTTTAAGAGGCTCCTGGAAGCAGTCAGGCAGTGTGGAGCCTACCTGGACCGTCACAACAAGTGGTCCGCTGTTAAATTTGTCTTTACCAGTGTGATTCTCAGTACAAAGTACTACTGGTGTAGAAGATGGATGGGACAGTCATCAATGATAAAAGGGTCAGCATATGAAAAATATAAATATTTGCTTTCTAAGCTTAACCCATTATACAAAAATAGAGCAATGCTGAGTATTTTAGATATAACATGACATACAACTTGACATCTATTGATTTGATTGAATACTAACAGCTAATGGCTCACTAGAACCTGATCATGCTACTTCTCAATGGCTGTCATGAACAGGAGCTTGTTAGTTGTCTACCCTGTGCTAACTCTGACTTAATCTTAGCAGCTCTCAGTGGCCTGCATCAACCTGATGGCAATCAAAGACAATAGTTTAGTGAATTCTGATCGCCTCATGTACTAATTGCATGCTGGAGCAAACTTAAATGCATGTCTGAGTCTGATTGGTTTATTTATTTGTTGTTGTCTGAAGCAGCATTTGCTGACACAATCTTGATATTATCAGCTAGTAATGATCTACATCAAAATAATCAGGCCCATTGGCAATGTCTCATCAAGGTCTGATTGTCATAGCTATTAATGGCCTGATTATGCTGCTTATCAACTGCTTGCTTGCGCTCAACCTTGTTTGCTCCATAATATGGTATTTTAGACACAAATGAGACGTTTTCTACTGCCGATGGCCCACATCAATCTGATTAGGTGATCTGATAAAGGCTCACTGAATTCTGGTGATGATAGTTGCGAAGGCCTCACTGGGGCTTGATGCTGTTACTTCGATAAAGGATTCCTTTAGCTGTCTCATTTGCTGTCTCCTGCAATATATACAAAGACAAATTTCATTTTATAAACTGTCAATGGCTCCTACTACTCTGTATATTTTAAAAATGGCTTATTGAATTGTATTAGTGTGTTCTTAGCACAGTATCTTGAGACAGTCTGCTCTATGTAAAATGTTGAAATGGCTAATTTAATTAATTAACAACTGCCATCAGCTAGACTGGAGCCTTATTGTGTTATTCCTCAAAGGCTTACATACTCATAATCTTAAAAGATGTCTCCTGTGTGCTACTGTAGATTTGACCTTATCAAACTTAACAGCCCAAATCAACTCATCCTGATTCCACCAACAGTGGCTCAACACTGACTTTTTGTCAGAAATAGTCAACAGTGACAGACTGCAGCCTGATCGTGTTACTTCTGAAAGGCCAACATGAGCATGATCTTGTCTGGTGTCTCCTGCGTGCTGCTTCACACATGGCTTCATCATCTATAAAAGCGTATGTCAATCTGATTTGATTAGCTGACAATTGTAGTCTGATTGTCACTTTGCAAGTGAAAATGGCTCCCAGCTGCCTGTTTATACGTGCATTATTATCAATGATTTGTTCAAGCATGATCTTGTTAGTGGGTTCCAGTATGCGTACTCATCATTTTTATCACTTTTAGCCCCCCATGTTTCCTGGCTGAGTTAACTAACAGAGGCTCACTACTGTCTTTTTGTCATACATTGAGCGTCTATAAAATGTATAAAAGTTTTCACACTTTGTTTTTATACAATATTGAATCACATTGATTTGAACTTGGCTTTTTGTAAGTTAAACAACATAAGAAAGACTGTTTAATGGCAAAGTGAAAACAGATTAGGCCCAACTACTACCAGCAGGCTTCAGCCTAAACAGTCACAAAATGGGAATTTCGCTTTGAAAGTTTAAAAAGTGCAATAAAAGTTCCAAAATATACCAACAATGCCTTACAAGAGAAAGGATATCTATAAACCTCTGACTTGCTGAGAAAATCCAAACCAAAAATCTTCATAAACTGAGAATTTATGGACAAAAAAATGTGAAATTAGCAAAAATAGAACAAAAGGTGAATAAAGGGCCAAATAGGATTGTTTTAAAAGGTAATCTGAAGCAAACATGTCCAAATAAACAATTCAAAATCAGTGAGCAGAATCAATATTTAATATTATATTAATATTATATCTATACTAATAAAAGGCTAAGCCCTCACTGACTCACTGACTCACTGACTGACTCACTCATCACTAATTCTCCAACTTCCCGGGTAGGTAGAAGGCTGAAATTTGGCAGGCTTATTCCTTACAGCCTACTTACAAAAGATAAGCAGGTTTCATTTTGAAATTCTACGCGTAACAGACATAACTGGAACCTACTTACGTACATATATACGGCCATAGCCTGCAGCTATGTGTGAGCCGTGTGAGGCGGAGTTGCGTCCCTCATTGTCACGCCTCCCACATTATTGAGTGCCTGCCCATATAAGGCCGTCCGTCAGCAGCTATCCAATAGACACGCTGCCGCGAAATTTTCACGGGTGAAGGACTGTGCTTATGCAAACGAAGATGAGATGGTCAGGGATAGACTAGTGTTTGGCACAAACTCAGCGAAAGAGCGAGAGAAACTTTTAAGTGCCGGGTCTGAGCTAACATTAAATAAAGCCGTGGACATCGCAAGATCTCACGAGATAGCCACAAGCACAGCTGAGAAGCTTCGATGCAGGTACTCTGAGCGGTTCACATGAACTGACTTTGCAGGACTGGGAAAGGTAAACCCGTGCATGCAGTGTGTGATGTCTCAGATAAAGAGGAAGACGAGCTGTTTATTGATGCAGTAGGAAAGGAACAACCCTCTGAATCTGAACAAGCCTTTGTAGACATATCAATAGGAAAGCAAGGTGTAAAGCTTAAGTTTAAATTAAGTTCATAGACACGCTGCCGCTAAATATTCGCAGGCAAATCCACAACTTAATATCGGGAATGCCTGTTAAACATCTGAGATTCACGAGTACCGATTTGAGTAGTGAACACTTCGATGAATGAAACCTGTTATCTTTACAACGGTTGACAAACACGGAATGTAACTTGACACTTAACACATCCTGCAAATACGAACCTGATTGAAAGAAATAATGATAATCAAATCCTTGATGACAGCAACACTCATAACAGTCACAAAACAATTACATTGACAATCATGTTACATTATTTTTAAAATGTTTCCTTTTCTTTTTCATAACTTCTTTAACACACTACTTCTCCGCTGCGAAGCGCGGGTATTTTGCTAGTTTAATATTATAATATAAACCAGAAAGTAATGTTCACAATAATCTCCACCAATTCACTATCTCGCTGCCTTCACTCTGTCTCTGTCCTCAGTTTAAAGGCAGAAGGAGGACCCAGCATCAGTGGTGTCACAAGAAATGGCAGAACGTTTAAAGATACACTTCAACAATACAAAATAACAAACAATCCTAACAGATGTTACACAATGAAATAACTATTCAAAATTAACCAGAACACCAGAATAGCAACAAAACAGAAAATACACATAAGTGAAGTAAAAACATAACAGTTTACCGGAACATGATCCTGTTCGCTGTCCCCCATATAAACTTATTAACTTCAACGACCCACATCAGTCATCTTGGGCTAGCCAACAGTCGCTTGCCGCAGATTGATTGTTCAGTATGGCTAAAAATGTTAGAATACAGCCTGATCATGTTAATCCTCAAAGAATTACACAGGCATGATCTTGTCTGCCATCTCCTGTGTCCTGACTCAATTATGACGTAATCAGATCTAAAAACTTACATCAATGCACCTTCATTAGCTGATAATGGTGTATTGTAGTCCTATTGTCATATTATAGTTGAGAATGGCTCCCTGCAGCCTGTTTACAAAACTCTATATATTCATGTATAAGTCGGGTTTTAAAACCTGAAAAATCGATCATAAAATTAGACCTGACTTACAGTATACGCCCGCTGAAAAATACAACACTTAATTTTTTTACATCTTCTTACTTCCTCCAATCCCACATCAGTTTTTCAGACTTTTGTTGGGGCAGAGCAGTTACCAATTTCTTTTGCCACTTCAACGACTTTTAATTATAAACCAGCTTTCCATATATTTCCATCTGATCGAACGCTCCATCGTAGATAAGGGATGCTCTTATGAGAAAGGTGTATGAGGGTGTGAGATACAAAAAACACAAAACAGTGCAAACGCTGCTTCAGAATAGTTTGGGCATTACTGTGTGGTCATGTAGGCAGTGTGCTCTGTGGTTACTCTCTCAGGTGGGTGTTAGCATATCATAATCTCTTGGATCAATAGCATGAGTTTTCCACATTCGACTTATACGAGCTGACATTATAAAATACTGGAAATTATGCGGTAAAATCAAGCTCTGACTTATCTGTAGTAGAATTTAAACGCGGCTATATATGTGTTTATATATGCGTACTGTGAACGTGGCCTGGGCACAGACAGGCAGACATGTTGTTTTCCACCACCACACGTTTATTTACAATTATATACAATGTTCACAAGTTCACACAAACCCCAAAGTCCTGGCCAACACACAATGCCTTCTCCTTCGGGCCGCCTTCTCTCTCTCTTCTCCTGCCTCATCCTGCTTCCACCCGACTCCAGCCTCGACTGACGGGAGACAGCCCCTTTTACATTATCCCGGATGAGCTCCAGTTGTGTCCTGGCATTCCTCCCTGGACACGCCCCAGTGTGGCGGAAATGCCGGCTGTTCTCCCGGAAGCTCTCCGGGTGTCCCTTTTCTTCTTCCCCCTAGCACTTCCTGGTGTGGCGGAAGTGCTGAGGTCCAGGGTCCCCAAGGCATTGAGGCGCCCCCTGGCGGTGACCACGGGTCCCTACAGGGTTAGGCTGCCAAGCCCTCTACCCGTGGTCCCCAAAGCAACCAGGCAGGCAGCCCCCACGTGATCCAGGGTGGGCATTGACCCTCTTCCGGTCCCTCAAGGCGTCCCGGCCGGGTCGTTGCCCCTGGCATCCCTGACAGTGCCCCACAGCCAGAGAAGACCACTCGGGAGGAGCAACACGTCCCACGAGGGCAGCTTACCCCCGAAGCGGGTCCTACTCCTGGGCCACCGAGGTCTGGCCCTGTTCTCCAAACAGTGATAGGGGCGGAGGCGCCACCTGAACACCTCCAGTTGGTGCTCTCCTGTGTCTCGCACAGGCTGCGCTCCCCCCTCTTACCGGCACCCTGGTGCCCACTCCTTCAGCACCCTCTCTGAGGTTTTCGCGCCCCTTTGGTTGGCGCCACTCATTCCGTCGCAGGCTCCGCCAGCCGTGGCGGTACCCCCTCGCCAGCAGATGGCCCGTCTTCTGAGGGCAGGTCCCCAACGAAGTGGGTCCTACTGCTTGTCCGGGGTCAAACAAATAGAAAGAAGGGGGCAGAACCGCTGCCTGGACACCCTTCCCCAGCGTCCCTCTGTGCCACGCACTGGCAGCGTTTACCCCTCCATCCGGCACCCCGGCACTTGCCTGTTCGGCACCCCCTCCGCAGGTTCCATGTCCCTGCTGTTGTTGGAATTGACAGAACCGCCTGCACTCCTTTCCTCTCCGCTGACCTCAAGGATTCCCTCTGCCCCCGCAGAGGGCGGCCAGCACCCGGACGATTGCACCCAGCACCACGATCACATCCTATTGGAAGAACCGGCATTCACCCTCCGATTCCTCCTGTCGCTCTGGGAGGCCCTGACGGTCTGAGTCTCCTTATGGAAAAGAAAGAGACTCCTTCCCATCTGCGTCCCTGTAGAGCGGCGCGAGACTGCCGCCGACTTGGGGTGGAGGGCGCTAGGACCTGGAACTCAACAGCCCGTGTCTTGCCAGCCCCCTCGCTGTCTCTCCCCTCACCGCGCGCACAGCCCCCTGCGCCACATCCACTGTCGGAGGACTGCTTACTTGAAACTGATCATTAGCTTCACAGCCGTTTTCAGCAGACCCTCCTTCATGCTGTACAGGGATGGCGGAACTCACCTTCCCCGCCGTACGCCTCCGGCTGAAGAATCCAGCGTCGCGCCGTCTGATCACCTTCAGCAACTCTTCCATAGACACGACCGCCTTCATCTCCAGTACCCGCAACTCTGCCCGGAGGACACGTAGCACCTGCCACACACACTGCTCTGCGAACTGAAGGCACGAAGACAGGAAGTTAACCGACGCAGAGCTTACCTGTCCGTCAGCCCCGGGCGCCGGCAACTTCCTGTGGGCCTCTTCCTCTGGCCCAATCGGGTCTCCCCCCTGCACGTGATGGACATTCCTTGGTCCCGCCTCGATACAGTCATTGGCGGGCACGCAAGACACACCATCCAACCGCGTGCCTGTCAGGGGAGGGACTTCTGGCCCACGGCCAGTGTGGTGGAAATGCCGGCTGTTCTCCCGGAAGCTCTCCAAGTGTCCCTTTTCTTCTTCCCCCCAGTACTTCCTGGTGTGGCGGAAGTGCTGAGGTCCAGGGTCCCCAAGGCATTGAGGTGCCCCCTGGCGGTGACCACAGGTCCCTATAGGGTTGGGCTTCCAAGCCCTCTACCTGTGGTCCCCAAAGCAACCAAGAAGGCAGCCCCCACCTGATCCAGGGTGGGCATTGACTCTCTTCCGGTCCCTCAAGGTGTCCTGGCCGGGTTGTTTGCGCCTGGCATCCCTGACAGTACTTATCAATGATTTGCTGAAGCATGATCTTGCTAGCTGTATCCTTTATGCTGACTCATATTTGAACTTATCATTTTTAAAAGCCCATTTGACTCTAGACGCAACTTTAATTTTCATCCCCCCATAATTCAAAAACTGTAAGGCATAGGATTTTTTATTCACATCAGTGGCTTTGGTATGTGAGATAAGCCAGCACAGCAATTTTAATCAAAATCTGAGATATAGTAGTTATATTTTTTAAAAACTAGGGGTCTCGCCCACCCCCGGGTTTTAAACATTTTAAAGAGATTGTTATTTTCATGGGAATTGTTACATATGGATTATTTTCACTTTTACTTTAAAACATTTGTAAAAAAAATTCTCCTTTATTTCCTGTCCCAAGTGTGGTTAAAACTCTTTCTCATGGGACGTATAACGCTACTCGCGTTGTGAAGGAGGGGCTGAATGCACGCTAAGGAGATGCGGTCGGTTCAGCTATTGTCTTGCTGCTGCTGCTGGTGAGCTGCGTGTTCTGCTTGTTGTGTTTTGTGTCGATCATTTAAAAGCCTGTACAGCAGCTGTCCTTTTGCCACTTCGCTAATCTGCCGCTAGCGTTGTGAAGGGACTGCACGCTAAGGAGATGCGCTCTGATCATCTGCTGGCTTGCTTCAGCTGCTGCTGAACACACGATGAGCTGCGTGTTCTACTTGTCATTGTTTTAAGTGCTGGGAGTACATGAAGTGTGTCTGCCAAAAGAGTTCCAACAACTGCAAGGTTAGATGTCCGTGAACTTGTTTTAAATTGTTTGTAAGTAGGGCGTGACGTGCAAAAGTCACTGTCTCACGGGTTTTACTTCCTAAGGTTGTAATGTCTAGTCTCGCGTGTCGTCAAAATGTCTCTCCAAGATGATCTGGTCTCGATCGTTTCCCTCAACCTCCTCGTAGGCGCGCTACACTCCTGCCACTACACGTCTCTCCCGCTCGCGTTTTGAAGTGGGGGAGCTGAACACACGCTAAGGTTAAGCGGATGGATCAGCTACTGGCTTTGTGCTGCTTCTGCCGAGGTGTGTGTTCTGCTTGTTGCGCTGTGTGTTGATCATTTAAAAGCCTGTACAGCAGCTGTCCTTCTGTCTCACTGCCTTGTCTCGCGTGACGTTAAAGTGTCTCTCGCGGGACGTCAAATTGTCTTCTGAGTAGATCATGTCTCGTCTCCCTGGTCTCCCTGCCAAGATTTTTTTTTATAAAAGAGGAACTTGTGGTGATCTGTCATGGAAAAAACCCATTGAAGAAGAACTGTGGATACCCAGACCTTGTTGCTGGTTGTGAAGGGGCCCCCGTAACAGTTCAAACTTCAGGACCCCAAAAATCTAGGTCCATCACTGCACACTCTTCTTCCTGGGTGAGCTGACAGTGGTTCACTTCAGTCTTATGTCATATATAACTGCAAATAGCATGACCATATTAATTATCAATGAATTTCATAAGCATGATCTTGTTATACTTCTCCGCTATCCTGGCTCACACCTGATCTCATCAGCTTTAAGAACCCACCAGTTTGAGCCAGCCAGCACTGGCTCACTGCAGACTTACTGTCATATATTAGACCAGCGGTTCTCAAACTTTCGTATTTCGCACCCAACCTTTTCTACCTGGAATAATTCTGCACCCCTGCATAATATAAGATAGATGAGAATAACACATGATACAACTAACAAAGGTATGATACTCGTGCGGTGTCACGTTATCCTGTCATTTTTACTTCCATAAGATTTGCACGTGTTTGGCTAACTTCAATGAAATATTTGCAATTTATTTTTTTTAAAGTGCCTTAATAACTGTTAAAATGTCTTGTGTGGTTTTTAGTAGTAATTCTAATCCCAAAAACAAAGAATAAATTATTTATTCTTATTTAATTATCCTTTTATGTAAAGAAACGATTAAATATGTTTTAATTTTTAAAAATCTCGTAAAACGAGGACACCTATGAAGTCAATCTGCGCGAGATGAACGTATTTTCGTCCAACAAATACTATACCGCTGTTAGTTGTATCATGAAAATAACCCAATACTCAGTAAATTATTTAACTCAATTTGGCAATATTGGCTACGCTGCCAATGTGGTGTAGTCGCGCCGCATTATCACCTGATCTACTGTTACCCGAATGTTCGTGACAGATACCGATTACGTCTCGAACTTTCTGGATTGAAAATACGCGACTATAAAAGCAGCAGCAGCGGCGCCGCTCGTCAGTTAGTTATTAGATCTATGCCTTACAAATGTTTTATTTTAATTTTAGTTATAATGCATTCGTTGTGATTATATGCTTGCAAATTTAAATTTGAAATAAAAATGTAAAAAATTAATTTTGATGTCTTGTTGATTTATTCGACCCCCCCCCTTGTACAGCTTCAGGGAGTGCGCCCCACAGTTTGAGAACCGCTGTATTAGATATATATAAACACAAGACCTCTGTTTGTGTGTGTAGAGCAGTCCGTTCTGCTCACATTCAACCACAGGCACTAGATGGCGCATGCATGCACTTTTACATTTTTTCAGCGCTTGCATGCACCACAGCTCTCACTATGAAAGACCTGTGTGTGTATGTCTGTGTGTGTGTGTGTGTGTATGGAGCAGTCCGCTCAGCTCATGCTCAATCACAGCCACAGGAGTTGTTGGTGTGAATTCTACGGTAGATGTACAAGCTGATACAAGTGTGACTTGCACTTGCTGAGATGGCATGTGTATGCACTTTTACATTTTTTTGGCGCTTGCATGCACCTCACTTCTCATTCAACCCAAGCAAACATCTCAGCTTTGCGGTACATGCACGTTGTACGTTCACACAAGTTACCGTACGTTTGCCTGAGGCAGGTTCCAGCCTGACTTTCTCAATTTGTGCCACAGCTGCACTCAACCACACGTCCATCTCGGACAAGATACAACCTGTCCTGGCCCAGTTAGCTGACGCCTCTGCAAGTTCACAGATAGTAAAACTGTTTGGGAGTCTTTGGGATGTTTTTTGTCCTGAAGACCACACTCAGCTAGTAGTCAATAATCCCAGACTGTTGTCTGATCATGTTACTTCTGAAATACATACTTACATGAGCATGACCTTGTTAGCTGTCTCTTGTATGCTGACTCAAATGAGAGCTTATCATTTATAAAAGCATACAGTAATCTGATTGATTTACTTGACAGTGGCGCACTACAATCTGACTGTCATGGCACAGTTACATATGGGCTGCATTTATCCTGATCATTGATCTTATTGATTTGTTCAGGCATTATCTTGTTAGCTGTCGCCTGTATGCTGACTCAAGCATGACATTGCATTTTTAAAAGCTTGCATTAGTCTGATCGGATTAGCTGACCGTGGCGTGTTATGGTTTGCTTTTCATACCTTCATTTTAAAGGACTACCTGGGGTCTGTTTAGATTGCTTATTAGTGATTTGCTTGACCATGATCTTGTATGCTGACTCAGACACGATGATCATTTTTAAAGGCCCGTATTACTGCACCTGGGTCAGTTGATGGTGGCACACTACCATCTTATGTCATACATACCTGAAATTGGCTCCCGGGAGCCTGATCACATTACAATCAATGATCTGCTCACGCATGAGCCCATTACAGGTATGCTGGAAGTCAAGATGGGCCTTTAACAGCACATGTTAATCTGATTAGTTTTTGTTAACTGAACTCTGTCTGGCATGCATAAGTGTAAATGTTTTAAGGAGATGCCACCATCTACTTGTCAATAACTCAATCTTGAATGATCTTGTTAACTACAGTATAAGGGTTTTAAAACTTTGTAAATGAGACTCATAATATTTCATTTGTGTGCGGTGCTAATATAGGAATATGATTATTTAGATGGATGCAGCTTTTAAGTGAATGATTAGTGTTATAAGTAAAGTCTTCATTTAAGAAAGATTACTATTATTTTTAGTGTGCATTTACACAGCAGTGTAACAGATAAATGTTTATTTAGGTAAAATATATAATGTGCATATTGTACATTAAAGAATAGCATGAGATTGACTGGATAGATGCACATATAAAAGCATCCTGAAGCACCTACATACAGTGGATTCAGTAAGTATTGAGATCTCTTTACTTTATTGTGTTGTAAATTTAATTTTAAATAATAAATCTGCCATATTTTCCCATTGGCTTTCAGTCAATAACATGTGAAAACATGTTTTCAGAATGGTTAGCGAATTTATTAAAAATCCAAAACTCAAACATTCATAGAAGTATTCAGACCCTTAATTCGGTACTTATAGAAGCAATTTTCTTCTTGGCTAAGCCTCTACAAGCTTTGCACAACTGGGTCTGGGCAGCTCATCCTATTCTTCCCTCCAAATCCTCTCAAGCTCTGTCAGGTTGGATGGGAAGCATCTGTAAACCACCATCTTCAGGTCTCTTCACACATACACTAATGGTTTTAAGTCTGAACTTTGGCTGGGCCACTAAGAGACGTGTTCCTGAAGCTACTCCAGTGTTGTCTTGGCTGTATGATTTGGGTCATTGTCATGCGGAAAGATGAACTGTTGCCCCAGTTTGAGGTGGCGTGTACTCTGGGGTAGGCTAACTTCAAGGACCTCTCTGTATTTGGTGGTGTTTCCTCTAAATCTGATCAGTTTCCCGGTCCCTGCCACTAAAAAGCATCCCCAGAGCATGATGCTGCCACCACCATAGGAATGGTATTAAGCAGGTGATGAGCTGTGCCTGGTCTTCACCAGATATAGTGCATGGAGTTCAGTCCAAAAAGTTCAATTTCTTTCTCATCTGACCACAGAATATTAATTCTTATGATCTCAGAGTCCTTTAAACTTTTATATGCCTTTTACTTAACCTCTCTACCATAAACACCTGATTAATGGAGTGCACTTGATGTGGTCATCCATTGGGTAATTGGTCACCTCCCTGACCAAAGCCCTTCTTACCTGGTATCTCCATCTGCCACCTGATGACTGTTTCTGATCTGTCAGACAGGTGTTTGAGTCTTTTTCTTTACCATAGTGAGGATTCTTCTGTCATCAGCAGTGAAGGTCCTCCTTGGCCTGCCAATCCCTTTGCAATTATTGAGCTTACCTGTGCATTCTTTCTTAATGATATTCCAGACATTTGATTTCGGTCATCCTAAGGTTTTACTGATGTTGCTAATTGTTTTATTCTTGTTTTCTCAGCCTCATAATGGCTTCTTTGACTTTTATTGGCACAGCTGTTGTCCTCATGTTGAACAATGGCAGCTACAGACTACAAAGGGTAGAATCAAAGCAAAGAAACACACCTGAGTAGTCACAAACACCTGTGACATCAATTGTCCCAAAAATTAAGGTGCTTTGAAATGGGGTGACCACGTAGATAAAGTGTTGCCATTTCGAAGTGGTGTGACTAAAATGTATGCAAATTCCCCTTAAATGAAAGTCTGCAATTTGAACTTTAATCACAGTGTTTGAATTGTTTGATTTGTAATTTTAAACTGTGGAGCAGAGGGTTAAGTCAAGGAAAATTGTGTTTTTGCCCCAAACATTCTAAAGATCACTGTACATAATAATTAGACGAAGAGCAGGATCATTGATGAGTTATAATTTGTTTAGTTTTGAGCATGATACAAATATCAGTTTGTTTCAGTAAATCTTACTTGACCAGTCATGAAAGAGAATGATTCAGAGCATCTTAGGCTCATGTTCTCCTGGCTCTTCTCCTTTTGAAACGCCCCACCTTCAAAGGTTCATCTGTTGTCCTTCTTCCCCCTTCTACTCTCTCTGGGCATCTCGTGACTCTGGAGCTGCTCAAAGCTAACTACCTTATGCAAAGCTTGCTGTGCGACACTGCTTTGAACATTTCAGTTTGTATGAACTCATCTGCTTAACTTCTGGGATTTGATACATCTGGTTTCTCCACAAATAAACATATACAGGTTCAGACGGAATAAAGCTTGTTATTATCTCATTAAACCTACCTTGTGGTTACTGTCACTAGCAATCACTGAGGGGTTAGAGGTTTCTCTTCGCTAATCCAGGTCGTGCAGTGAAACAAAAAGTGCTGAAGCAGATCTGGGGCACCCTCAGCCCCAAAGACGGCACTCAGAGTCTCAGGACAGGCAGTAGAATCAGGCTTTATTGTATGGCGCACAAACAGACTCAATTCAGATAACTTGAATGGGCTGACTCCCAATCACCTTGTAGCCTTGGACCTGACTCCAATTAGGTCCATCAATATTTCCTACCCCAATGAGAATAGTGCTTTGTCCTGCTCATCACACCCACTTGGCAGGTCTTCACCGTTACCTAATGCCCATCACCTGATCCTATGTCCTTCATCTGACTGAAACTTTCCAGCATTACTTCTTACCCTGTGCAGGTGACTGAGACCTGTTTATCGATCAATTCCCACCAGCAAGTTGGAATCAGGCAGACCCACACATAAGATACTGGGCTACTCAAATAAATAGTGCCTTGTTGCACATACATCCCTCAAGGCTAGAGGTCTAGGCAGCTGCATCCCTAAGACAATGGCGCTGTTTCTTATAAAACACTTTCCTTGGGTTGTCATCACCTCATGTTAGTGTCCAGGCAGGCTGACAGGGAGGCAAAAGCCTAGCCGCTGCAAGTGAAAGCAAGCGGCTTATCTGGCTTCCTCTCAAGGTTAAAGTCTCAGTAGCTACATTTCTTAAAACAATGGCCTGTTTAGCCCTCTCAAAGTACACAGTGTCTTTGACTGAAGTTTTTAAGCTTAGCAGCAAGATATTGGTGGTTGGCTGCTGAAAAGAGAAAAATAATAAAATATGCAGGCGCAGGCTTTTTTATGATTTCCCCCTTACTAGACTAGCGTGCACTAAGACACTTTGAATATATGCAAATCATCAACTTTAAGAACGGCTGGGTGAAGCTCAAGTCTTTACTCTTTAAGTTCATTTTGCAATTTTAAGTTCACTTTGCATTTTTAAGTTTATGTTGCAATTTAAATTCATTTTGCAGTTTCTGTACATGCACATGATTGATTGATTGATTGATTGATTGATTGATTGATTGATTGATTGATTGCATTACTTGTCTTATGAGCCTTGTCACACATGCGTGGAGGAGGACCTCTTCTTCTTTCAGCTGCTCCCATTAGGAGTTGCCACAGCAGATCATCTTCTTCCATATCTTCCTGTCCGCTTCTTCTTGCTCTGTTACTCCCATCACCTGCATGTCCTCTCTCACAATATCCATAAAACTTACTCTTTTCCTCTCGCCTGGCAGCTCTATCCTTAGCATCCTTCTCCCAATATACCCAGCATCTCTCCTCTGCACATGTCCAAACCAACGCAATCTCGCCTCTCTGACTTTGTCTCCCACCCATCCAACCTGAGCTGACCCTCTAATGTACTCATTTCTAATCCTGTCCATCCTCGTCACACCCAATGCAAATCTTAACATCTTTAACTCTGCCACCTCCAGCTCTGTCTCCTGCTTTCTGGTCAGTGCCACCATCTCCAACCCATATAACATAGCTGGTCTCACTACCGTCCTGTAGACGTTCCCTTTCACTCTTGCTATTATCCGTCTGTCACAAATCACTCCTGACACTCTTCTCCACCCTGCCTGCACTCTCTTTTTCACCTCTCTCCCACAATCCCCATTACTCTGAACTGTTGATCCCAAGTATTTAAACTCATCCACCTTCGTCAACTCTACTCCCTGCATCCTCACCATTCCACTGTCCTCCCTCTCATTTACACACATGTATTCTGTCTTGTTCCGACTGACCTTCATTCTTCTCCTTTCTAGAGCATATCTCCACCTGCAGAGTCTCCTCAACCTGCTCCCTACTATCGCTACAGATCACAATGTCATCAACAAATATCATAGTCCACGGGAACTCCTGTCTAATCTCATCTGTCAGCCTGTCCATCACCACTGCAAATAAAGAAGGGCTCAGAGCCAATCCCAGATGTAATCCCACCTCCATTTTGAAAGCGTCTGTCATTCCTACCTCAGACCTCACCACTGTCACACTTCCCTCATACGTATCCTGTACAACTCTTACATACTTCTCTGCCACTCACGACTTCCTCATACAATACCACAGCTCCTCTCGAGGCACCCTGTCCTATGCTTTCTAAAGATCCACATAGACACAATGCAACTCCTTCTGGCCTTCTCTACACGCTATACTTATCTATACTTCTCTATACTCTATTCTTCTCCATCAATATGATGGATCTATCCTGCCCAACAACTTTATCATTTGCCTGATTTATCCTGTATAACAAGACATAAGCCAAAGAGCATTTTTTTTGTTTTCATGTGCTTTGTCTCCAGACAATAAAGAGGATGACCCATTTGGCACCCCAAAAGTTCTCTTAGTATTGGGACTGTCATTCCTGCACCTGGCCACAGTTTGAATCCTGGCTTTTATATTTATGCTGCTAAATTTCCCCTTCAGGTTAATAAAGTTAATATAATCTAATCAAAGTCCCAGAAGCCTATTACTGAGGTTCCCAGAAGTGCGCTCTGAGACGAGTGTATGTAAAACAAGGTTAATATGCTAATGTACAGATTAAAGGCTGTGGTTGTGTGATTTCTATCATATGAGTTGATAAATATTTTGTATGTTTTTTGTAAGCTAGATAAAGTAAATGTAATATTAGATCATGTTTCAGGGGGCATGTTTTACTTCATGGATGAGAACAGCGGTGCTTTGCCGTTTACCTATCCAAACCCACAGTCTTTAGGACTGACTCAGAAGGGGAAATTTATGGTGACAGGGGGATGGAGCATCAGACCAGCTTGGCCAGGGTGACTGTTTTTGGGCTTAGAGTCTAAAAGCAGGAAGGCCATAAACTGAGTAAACAAAGCAACTGGGGATGAGCTGTACTTGAGTGCTTTCATTGGTAACTGGTCAGACATGGACAGAAAAATTAACTCTGTTAATCTAAAGTAAGGGTGCTTATGGTTTGTTTTGAATCAGAGGCCATTCTTTACTACAAAACTCCTTTGGTTTGTGTGTTGTGGTCAAAATGGTATAAAGTTGGTCAGCCCACCTTTACCTCTCTTTCCCTCTCACCATCAGGCCATGACGAGGAGACCATGATGTCTTTCTTGGCTGTCATACTGAGACAGAAGTGGCCATTTTTGATCCTCCATTTAAAGGCCATTTGGCAGCAAAGCAAGCCAGACCGATGATAAGCTGAGAGCCGCTTATGGACACAAGATGCACTGCCACTTAGGCTGTAATGGTGTGGTTTGCCAATATTCTCATAGTATTCTGCTGCCTTAATATTTGTGGGCATGTTATCAATAATACACAATTAAATGTATAACTTAACTCCTGCCTGTTTCTTTGCTCTGCCTAACTGTATGAGGTTACAGAGATAGGAGGGAAGGAGAAGGAAGTGCTAATTTTACTTGACCACCGAGTGCTAAGTGTATGGGATTTTTAAAATTCTTAAGGTCTACAACATAAAGATTATTTAAAGGGGACAATAGGGTCACCATAAGACCCTCTTCTTGTAGACCAAGGAAACGAGTAAAGTGCCTTCCATGACAATATGACAAGATAAAACAACACAAAAGCTTTCTCTTGTCGGCTCTCATAATATCACTTGTGACAGCTCTACGGGGGCATTGCAGCCACCCAACCTGGCACAGACAGACGCTAAAGGCACACTTTCAAAAGGACACTTGATTTTACTTTGTTTCTTCACTTGTGGGCATGTCTTCCCCATTCCCACAACTACACAACACAGTCTCCGCAGAAGCACAATCATAACCCAATCCTTTACTTTTTATTTTCTTTTTCTCCTCCACTCCTCCTCAGTAAGCTTTGTCTCCCTCCCCCCAACTCTGGCTCCCGGAGTGGTGGCTGCTGGCTCCTTTTATAGCCCACCCAGAAGTGCTCCAAGTGTTTGATGACCTGTTTCTGGCAGAACTTCCAGGTGTGGTGGAAGAGCTGCTTTCCAGGGCTCAGCAGCAGCTGCAGCACCCCCTGGCAGCACGCATGGATCCCAACAGGGCAGCATTAATCTCCATCTCCCATGAAACTCTGCAGGAGTCCTAGGCACCGCTGCAACCCAGGGGGGGGTGGCATCTAGCATTCTGGGGGATGTACGGTCCTGACTAGGTACTCCTAGATGGACCCCGGCCATCCATGACACACTTAAGTGTAATTGTGTTTGTTATAACAGCTTGATCAAATATTATTGCAGCAGAGATCAAGAACTTAATCATTTTTTTGCTGATTTTGTGGATGGAGGCCTAGCAGAAGTGGGGGAAATACTTATGGCTCCCAGTTGTAGGGACCTGGGGTAAGTTAGGTTCAGTTCTGCTTGTGGATGCCATCATTCCCTCAATCTTTAGGGGTATTGACAATGCCAGGTTTACCACACGTCTGACATGTTAGCCTGTTGGTTTTGTGAATCTAGGCATGATCTTGCCCAAGAATTATGATAATGAAGCTAGTTTTCTAAATATAGGGCTGTAGGCTGGCATTATTTAGAAGCAATTCTGTAATTCTAGAAATATATTAGTAATCGAAGGACCGTGAGGGTAATGGACAATGTATTGCTTATCCCTCAGGGCATTACTTGGCACCAGCAGGAGCAGCTGCCTATGTTATCTAGGCATTGTGTTGCCCTTTAGTATAAAGTGACCATTGAGGGTGCAGAAACACCTGCAGCCAACAGGGGGAGCTCTAGGAATATCGTCCAGGGTTTTTTTTTTTTTTTCAAAACTAATTCTGACCCCAGATATAAAACCCAACCTGACACAGAAGTGTTTCGAAGCTGAGGCTTCAAAGGGCCTCACTGCCACACACTCTCTGCTCATACAGTCAGGAAATGGAGATTTGGAAGGGGTTCACCTGAAAAGGAGAACACATGGCCAGTTTGATGCAATATAAACAAGGAGATGGAGGTAAATAAGAGTGTTTGCTGGTATACCTGTGTGGTAGGGTGGACAAACCACCTAGTGGGGGGAAATGTACAATGTAGGAAGCCCCCAGGCAAGGCTATAGGTGCTGTTAATGCACTGTATTGCATCCTTTATCCCCCTTCCCATATTACCCTAATGTTGTGCATTTTATTGTTGTATAATTAAAGACACACTTCTCAATTGTGTCCTCAGGCAAATCCAGGAAATCATTTCAGATCCCACACGTGCTTTGCACCCTGAGTATCCGTTCCTTCCCTCAAGCAAGTGTTTCCTGGTGAGGACTAAATAGGTATGTGCTTTCTTTTCTGCCAATGTCAATTAAAACTCGTAATACCTTTCACGTTTAATGACAAGTTGGATGTTGATTAGTTTTTATATTATATGCTTTATTGCAGTTTTATAATCTTGTGATTTTTATGGTGTACATTAAATTGATGGAAGGCGGACATTGATGTTCCAAAATGAATTTCACCTTGGGATAATCCTCTTTCAGGGTCTGGAGTTAAAGAAAGGGTAACACCCAAAACTTACCAGTGTACATCAATTGGATCACTACAAATTAGTGGGGTCAACACCATGGTGCTGTTGTGCTGCCCCCATATTCAAATCCCAAACAGATTGGCTACCTGTCTGGTGGCCCAGCACTGGATTGCCACTTTGACTAGGGTTGGTTGTTGCCTTGCACATGAAGCCTCCAAGATGGTCCCCAGGCCCTTAAGAACCTAATTTGGAGTATACAGATTTGACAAGTTCATACTACAGGAATGTGACTTAGTGTAGCTGTAAATGGAGGCTGTAATGACTTGCAACATACAAGAATGGCAAAAAGGAGTATAGACCTTAGAATATCCTAAATCAGAGCATTACTCACCTGATCTGGAGCCCAAAGCAGGCCTTACCACAGGACGCCTGACCCTAAACTCAACAGGCAACATTCAAACCCTGCTAACAACCAGAAAGGGGCTCAGGCTTTTACAGTTTAAAAATATATTTTAAATATCACATGCAGTGTATGCAGAAAGTATACTTTTATCACATTTTATTATGCAGCCTTGTGCTAAAATCATTGAAATTAGTAATTAGAAATAATAATAATTATATTTATACAGCACTTTACACAGTGATTGGGGAACCACTTCAGCCTCCACCAATGTGCAGCATCCACCTGGATGATGTGACCAGTACACTCACCCAACATTAGCTGTTAAGGTGATGAAGTGGTGAGAGAAAGAGAGAAATAGCCAATCAGAGACAGGAGATGATTAGGGGGCCAGAATGACAAGGCCATGGAGGGCAGTTTTCCCTGGACATCGGGATATACCCTGCTCTTTACAAAGGATGCCCAGGGATCTTTTATGACTACTCGGTTTTATGTCTCATCTGAAGCAAGGTGCCATTTTTATAGCACAGTGTACCCATCACTGCACTGGGGCATTGAGATCCACATTCTGACAATAGGGTAAGTGCTCCCTGCTGACCTCAACAGGACCTCTTCTTCCTTGTCGGTCTCCAATCCAAGTACTGGCCGGGCCTGAACATGCTTAGCTTCATGTGGATGAATGAAATGCATGTGGTATGGCTGCTGGCATATGCTTGTATTGCTGGCAAATTACTGTAATTGTTTCCCTCATCAATCATAGTCAAAGCCCCAGAATGTTAAAGCAAAAATAGGATTTCATGAATTTTTGGAAATTTACTAAAAATAAAACTGGAATTTTCCACTGACACAAGACACAAATACTCTGACCCTTCCCTCAGCATTTCACTGAAGCACCACTGGTAGTGATTATGGCCTGGAGTTAGGGATTTTCTGCCATTCTTCTATGCAGGTCCTCTCAGGCTCTGAGAGGTTGGATGGAGACCATCGGTGGATAGATATCTTCAGGCCTCTTTAGAGTTGTTCAAGTGGGTTCAAGTCCGGACTCTGGCTGGACCCCTCAAGAACATTCCTAGAACTAGAGTTGTCTTTTCTTTGTCCTTAAAGAGGTCATCATCCTCTTTTAGGTGAACCTTTGGTCCAATGTGAGGTTCAGAGTTATCTGGAGCAGGTTTTTATTAAGGATATCTTTCTACTTTCCTCCATTCAGCTTTCTCTCTATTCTGTTTAGTCTTCCAGCTCTAATCCCACAAAGTTATTCTGCCACCACCACACTTGGAATGGCATTACTCAAGTGATGAGCAGTGACAGATTTTCTGAAAACTGAGATCAACTTGTTCAATCTTGGTTTCATCAGACCACCGGAAAAGTCTAAGAATCATTTAAGTGTTGTTTTTGGAAACTCCAGTTAGACCTGAATATTTTTTCTGACCCCCTTGCTGTAAGGCTCAGATTGGTGGAGATCTGTACTGATGATTGTCCTTTGGGAAGTTTCTTCTATCTCCACACAGGTTCTGTGGAGCTCAGCCAGAGTGACCTCTCTTATCAAGGCCCTTATCCGAAGATTGCTTGATTTGTCCGGGTGACTAGCTCAAACAGAAGTTTTGCTTCTTCGAAAAATCTTACATTTAAAAATTATGGAGACCACTGTGCTCTTGGGAACCCTCAGTGGTGTGGAAATATATTTGTAACCTTCTTCAGATCTGTGGTTTAACACAATCCTATCTGTAAGCTTTGCAAGCAATTCCTTCAACCTCATGGTTTGGCTTTTTCTCAGCTGTGCAACCTTCTGTAGACAAGAGTGTGACTTTCCTAATCATATCATGTCAGTTGAACTGACCACAGGTGTACTCCAAACAATATATAGAAGCATCTCAATGGTGATCGACAAGATGGTATGATCAACAACATGGGATGCACCTGAGCCAAGTTTCAAGTAAATAGTCCGAATACTTGTGTTACTGTTAGGGTGGATCAACCATCAGGACATTCTGGGTGTCTGCCCAATGGCATTTAACAGCAAGGAAGCTATTCATTCGGCGAAACCCCAGCCCCCTGCTTGGTGAAACGATCGAGTGTCTTCACCCAGAAATCACTAAGAGGGATGCTTAATGATATGTTTGAGTGTCTCCAATCATCAAGGGGGACCCCATTCCTAACACAATGAAATGATCGAGTGTCTTTGCCCTGAAATCACCAAAGGGACCACACCATCAATCCCCCAGTTGATGAAACAATTGAGTGTCCATACGCCAAGAGCTATAGCTGCACAAAAAAGCCGCGTATCCACATGCTACATTGTCGAAAGTACGCTCTGTTAAAAAGCACTATTCATTATGGTATCTAGGGGACTGTTAGGGTCTTAATCCAGGCTTGGTCAATGTGATATATCAGCTTTATACACTGTGTGCACAATTATTAGGCAAGTTGTATTTTTGAGGATTAATTTTAATATGGAACAAACACAGTGCTATCAGTCAATCCAAAATGTTAATAAACCTGAAACCTGAATGTTTCACAACGGAAATGTGAGTGTGAACATCATCAGGGGAATACATATGTGCGCACAATTATTAGGCAACTATTAGTGTGCGGATTTATTATGCAACTAAAGGAAAAATGAAAATTTTCCCATGTCACTTGTTTATTTTCATCTGTTATAGTGAGAATAATAAACAAACACCTCAAAATTTACAAATAAACATCTCTGACATTTCAAAAAAAATAAATCAATCAATCAATGACCAATATAGCCACCCTTCTTTCCAATAACAGTCATAAACCTTTCCATTCATGGAGTCTGTCAGTTTCTAGATTTGTTGACGATCAGCTTTTTGTGGAGCAGTGACTACAGCCTCCCAGACACTCTTCAGAGAGGTGTATTGTTTTTCTCCCCCGTAAATCTAGCATTTAAGAAGTGCCCACAAGTTCTCGATAGGGTTTAGGTCAGATGAGGAAGGGGGGCCATGTCATTATTCCTTCATCTTTAAGGCCTTTACTGGCTGGCCACGCAGTGGAGAACTTCGATGCAAGTGATGGAGCATTGGCCTGCATAAAAATCATGGTCTTTTTCCTGTATCACTGTTTGAAGAAAGTGTCTTCAAAAAACTGGCAGTAGGTTTGGGAGTTGATTTTCAGTTCATCTTCAATGCAAAAAGGTTAACTAGCTCATCTTTAAAAATACCAGCTCATACCAGTACCCCACCTCCACGTTGGAGTGGAGCTCTGTGCCCATTACTGATCCACAGGTCCATCCATCTGGTCCATCAAGAGTCACTCTCATCTCATCGGTCCATAAAACCTTTGAAAAAATCTGTCTTCAGATATTTCTTGGCCCAGTTTTGACGTTTCAACTTATGTTTCTTGTTCAGTGGTGGTTGGGTTTCAGCCCTCCTTACCTTGGCCATGTCTTTGAGCACTGAACACCTTGTACTTCTGGGCACTCCAGGTAGGTTGCAGCTCTGGAATATGAAAGTACTGGAGGATAATGGGTTCCTGGTAGCTTCACGTTTGATTCTTCTCAAATCTTTGGCAGCTAATTTGCGTCTTTTGTTCTCAACACGTTTCTTGCGACCCTGTTGACTATTTGCAACAAAATGTTTGATGGTTCTGTGATCACACACCAATATCTTAGCAATTCCAAAAGTGCTGCATCCCTCTGAAAGACTTTACAATTTTTGACTTTTCAGAGTCAGTTAAATCTCTTTTTTGGCCCATTTTGCCCAAGGAAAACTAGCTGCCTAATAATTCTGCACACCTTGATATAGGGTGTTGATCTCCTTAGGCCACACCCTCCCTCATTACACAAATACACATCACCTGACGTGCTTAAATCCAATAAGCATTCAAATTAATACAGCTTGGAGTTGGAATATACGCATTAAAAATGATGATATGGTCAAAATACTCACTTGCCTAATAATTGTGCACACAGTGTATATATATACTAGGGGGGCAAGCTCCCCTGGCGCCTTCAGTGTCCAACCCCCAGTTGTGGCCAGTCTGCCACTAGTGTTGTGAAGATGAGGGCTGAACACACCCCAAGGAGATGCAGTCGCTCCTCTTAAATGGTGATACAATGGGAAACAAATTTAGTTTCTTTTTTATCCTC
>NW_024381843.1:0-16028 GCF_016835505.1 Polypterus senegalus
CTTTTTAACTGAAATACTTCTTACATCAGTGAAAGTGAAAATTTGACAGTAATGTTACTTTTACTCAAGTATTATTTGAGTACTTTTAAACTCTTTACAAATGCACTGGTGATTATCTTCCTGGTTTCACCTTTTAATCTTAAAATCCAAATTCATAGATATATGAACTGAGAATTTTGAATCCATCAGATAAATTGTTGCAATACAGTAAACAGATACCTGTGACAGGCTTTTTCACAGTAAAATAGTTCACATATCACAAACATGGGTATTGTCATTAATGTTTTCCTAGCTGTTAGAAACATGATTTTATGATATTATTTGCATTTACATATTATTATTATTATATTTTTGTATTATTATTATTTTTATTTTATTATTATTATTTGCTTAAGGCCATTGTGTTGCCATTTGTGTTAACTAGCAGTCCTGACTACACTTCATTATAAGAGATAGAGGCATGCAGAACTTGGCATTTTAAGCTTTGGCATTCTAAAAATAATATTGAATTGCTGCTGTAGCACTAGTTAGTACTAATACTAGTTTCTAATAATGGATAGAACCCTTACTTTTGGTTTTGACCTTGTATTTTTCGGATATTGTTGTGGCTTTGGCCACTCTTATTTTTTTTTTTGTCCCCAAACTTTTGCCTAATTTTTTACTATCCCTTTTATTGGTATTATTCATCTCCTGATTCTGCAGCTTATCTTCTTCAGGTCTTTTCATCTGTGACCATAGGCATAATAGCCATAATAGGAATTTGTAAAACCAAGTAAAAAAGGTCCATCATCATCCTTGACAAAAAGTCACATAATAAAAGTCATGATCTCAATGTTGTGCTCATAAATTCACTTCAGTACCACATAATCTGAGGGTCAAATATGAACAGAGAGAGATCTTTCATCATCACATGTGACAGCTGATGAGAAATGTATGGAGAGCAGATTGAAATGATCTGATGATAGAACTGTGAGAATACATAAGACTGAGAGAAATAGGAAAGAGAGATATAGGAAAATCTAGTCTCTTACTAAAGATACAAGTTAACAATGTGAATAAGAAGTACTGTTCTTCTCAGTTGGGGATTGCAAACCATGTGCATGTGCTGGTTTCTTTAAAAGGACATTTGCCACGGCACCTGTTCTGGAAAGATAAATACAACCAGAAAACCCACTGCATAAAATACAGCATAGGTCAACATGGGTTGGCACAAAGGTAAGATACATCCTTACTATTACACAGTAGCACATAATCCCAAGCATTAGGGGAATTATGATCATGGTTTAATCTTAGAAGTGAAATCAGGAAGATGGTGTGGTCCATTTGGATACGTCCCTAACCCTCCAAGCCATTAAGTAGTAGCACATGGAATCAGAGGAGTCATATTGCTCCAGAAAATGACCCTTTTGGGTTGTAGTGCACAACAGTAAATAATCATTAAGTCAGTGTGATATATTCTTTAAATAGCCTCACAGATATGCTCTCATTGGTATTTTATTAAAAAACATATCTACTACTACAGAGGAATGTTTTTTAGAACACCCTGAATTCTCTGAGTTATGGATTTAATAATGCTGGAAACATTCCTTAGGTCCATGCTGACTCAATAGCATCCCCCACTTTGCTACAGATTTTTTAGCCACACATTAATGCGCCTCCCTGACTGTGGAATATTAAAACAATTGCAGTGAATTGAAGTCACTAGTCACTTTTTGTCGAACTAGCTTGAGATGATGCATGCTTTGTGACATGGTGCATTATCCTAATGGAATTATCCTTCTGAATAAGGTTATATTGTGTCCATAAAGAATTTTCATGAGCAGAAACAATGCAGTGGCATTCAAATGATTTTCACCTGGACTTAAAAGATGCCTAACATCTGTCTGGAAACATTACCCACATCATTCACGATTACTACTATCAGACTAAACTGTTCACACGAGGAAATATGGATCTTTGTGTGCCCTGTTAAAAAGGGCTACTCATTGTTGTAGGAACACCAGCAGCCACAAAGAAAAGGGTTAGCTTGATAGCAAGTGGACTACCTCTGACCTTTGGAGGAATTTCGGTGCCTGGCTAGAAATTAGCCTTAAAGTGTCAAACCAGATGTTTTGTTAGGTTAAGAGTCTGGAGGTGAATTTGTTCAAAGGCCAACTTTTGGTCATATAAAGAAATTACATGAGTAACAGAGAGAGAAGTGTAAAGAAGAGCACTCTTGTAATACTTATGTTGGTAGCGGTCAATAATGGGGCACTTTTTCTGTTACAGTATATAAAATTATAAATACTGTACATTTGTTCAAAAGGGTGAAAGCAAAAAGGTTAAATCACATAATGCAGTATTAAATAATGTAAATGCATCTGAAACAAAAGGTATAGGCAAAATCAAAAATTAGGAAAAATCAAAATTCTTATCAAGGAATATAATACAATGCAATGCAAAAACAAATAGCTTTAACAAGGCAAAAACACAATTTAGGAGCAATCCCTAAGAGATTTGCTGAATTTTTAAAGTCCTAATATCTCCTATTGCATAACTACTGCCTAACTGCTGTATATATGGAGAAGGCCAGGCAACATAATGAGTTAGGGACAGACAAATAGCTTCTAGTAAATGAAATTAAGGAGAGGCAGGCTAAAAGTTGAACTGAGGCGAATAAAGGAGATTTCCTTCTTGGAAGCTAAAATGACTCTGGCAGCTGAGAAGTTCAACAATACGATCTGCTTGTGGAATAAATGAAAGAAATGGAAAATGTCAGTGAGGCGAAATACAAAGAGAGAAAGGGAATGTTGCTATACAGTACCTGTGTCAAACTCAGGTGTCCATTAAAGTTAAGACTAAAGGAGACTCCATTAGTAATGAAGAAAGTGGCTGCTTGATACTCCTGCTCTAGAGCTGTGTAGTATAAGGTACTATATAATTGATTTTTTGATAGGTAGAGTGTGATATTTGGGCATTTTTAACTGAAACATACTATAGAGATTACAGTGTTGCAGCATAAGTTTTTTATTGTATTATATTATTATTCCACATTTAAAAGAGACAATAAAATGTATGAGTTACCCAGTGATTGATAAGTGGCAGCGAAAACTCTTTGAAGGGGAGAAGCGGTTAAGAACAAATATTGCAGATGTTTGGACTATACACGATTCCACTTATTTGAAGAGATAACTGAACTTAACATTTAATGAAAAGGCACATGTGATGAGTGCTCATAAATCATTTCAGGAGTGAGCATTGTTTAGAATCATTAAATAATTCTAAATGTTGAGAATGTCTTGTTGTTGTTAAAATGAAAACAAACATCAGTTGTCTCTCATATAGAGAAAAGGATAATGAAATAGTGGTAGGTGATTGATTGTCCTACTTTCAACTAAGAAGCAGGTAAAGATATATATGTTAACTGACAGGATATCTTAATGAGCAGCTACAAAAGAATGCTATAAGTCTGAGAAGAGGAATAATTTGATTGTTAGGAAGGAGAAAGTTTAACACTTTAGCTTAGGTACTATTATTAATGTACTCTTTTGGCCTTAATTATGCTCATAAAGCATAACTAAATTTCTTTTATGTCTGTGTGGAAATGGCATTTTAAGATCCTTTGCTATGCTGGTAAAATTTGTTATAAAGGAGTCACATGGCTTATACTGAAGTATGCAATATCAAGGGAAAAGTGAAGTTATTTTTACTAGACTGTATTCTAGAGATGAATAACTGCTTTTCTTATGCTGTAAAGCATTATAAGACCAAAAGAATATTTGTTAAGATCTTGTTAAACTGAAGGTTACTGGAGTAATTAAGAATTAAAAACTAGAAAGTATTCATTCATCAATTTTCTAACATCAGACTCACTTATCAAGATTAAGGTGGCAGTGGGATGTGTAGCTACTGCATTTTGTGTAATGCGTGATAGCACCCTGACAAAGCATCAAAACAACACAGTCACTCATATCAGGCCAGTTTAGTTTCTGCACTGCACTTCATCAGAGAAGCATCTATTTGCGAACCACTGTGCCTTGATGCCAGTCAGGTTCAGGACATGATGTCAGATTAGTTCTAGGACAGCGGTTTAGAGGAAAGTTGTATATGTAGAACAGAAATGTAATACATGTGGATAGAAAAGCAAATTCGAAGAGCAAAGCCATTACAAAGGACTATGTATACAATCAGTCAGTCATTTTCCAACCCACTATATCCTAACACAGGATCACGGGGTCTGCTGGAGCCAATCCCAGCCAACACAGGGTGCAAGGCAGGGATACAGTTTGAAAAAAATTGTTTACAGCGTTAACTACATGCTGTATATGTTAGACCAAATTTCTTACATTAGATGTAAAGATTGTGTGATGGGGAATGTGGCTAGCGTTCACGCTAAACTCTAACCACACCAACCCCTAACTTAAATGTTCATCCTAAAACTGCCATCCTAAAAGTGTATTAATGTTATATCTAAACTTGCTTTAAGCTCATAGTACCGTCACATTAAAACCTAACCCCACTAACCCCTGAGTCCTAAAGCTGCCACACTAAAACTGATCAGATTTTATGTCCTAAAACTACACTAACATCATGGCACAACAGTTCTTCAAGTAGATAACATTTCTTCTTTAGGATGTGGTGGAAAAATCCCTGCAGACATGAGGAGAATGTGCAAGTGCCACACAAACAGTTTCTTGGCTGAAATTTAAACCTAGGACACTGTAGGTGTGAGGCTCTTGATGTACCATTTTACTGCACTATTGAATCATTTCATCACTTAACACATAATGCTATTGGAAAATTTAAATATTCTATAGATATCTTGTTTATTTGTTTCCTTTTATGGAAGGTACTGTATTATTTACAATAGTTCCTTGTCAATAAAATCAACATTAAACCTGTTCTGTGACAGACTATCATTCAAACGTGATGCTTACAACTACATTTATTTCTGTAGGACATTTTATATACAATGCAGCTCAAATGTAGCTCAAAATGCTTTACAAAATGTGAAATATATAGCTACAAAAAAGAAAAAAAAATTAAAATTAGGTAATAATAATAATGAATGAACAACAAAAACAAATCGATAGGGAGTTACATAAAATAAAGCATAGTTAGTAGAAAGGTGGAATCCTTATATATATTGTGATAAATTAATTCACAAAACATTTTCAAAGAGTTGGGGAATTGCCCCGTATATTGCTGTGGTGCAATATGCGAAAAGATGAAAAAGCATCAAATATTCCACCTCAAAGGATAGGTATCATCATTTTATACAGTCAGAAATGGTCACAGGAAATGATTATACAGGAAATGATGTAAAATAGGAAGTGATGTCATCAATGGGGACGAAGTGATGTTATTGAGGAGGATCGAAGTGATGTCATCATCTGGGCGAGTGATGTCATTGATGGAGGACCGGAAATGATATCATCATCGGGGCGAAGTGGTGTCATCGATGAAGGGCGGAAGTGACTTACATCGGGGCGGAAGTGACGTGTGGATGAGGAGCCATTTTCTGAAGTACTGAATGTTGGAAATGAGTGCTTGCCTACTTTAGTTCTGGAAAATTAGAGAGAGAGCATCAATACCGCAATACAACTTTTCATCTGGTAATAAATCGCTCACCTCTGGGCTTGTTGACTGTCTCCTAAAGCATGTGTGTGTGACAATATATATTCTTTAAACATGAGTCTGATTATAAGGCCAGATGGTTAGGGAGGACAGTAAAAAAAATCTAGATTAGATGAAGAAAAAAAATCTACAGAGATTCCAAGGACAAATGACTTATCTTACAGTAACTAAAAAAATAAAGGAAACACCTAAATCCATCACTTTAACTTGGGTTCCACAAGACACCAGAACTCTGTCAATAATGCATGACATACATTTTGGAAATATCTATAACTGCTATTGCAGAGATGCAACATTTTTCTCTGAAGAATTCAGTCATCATGTGTTTTGTAACTGCTAGTAATATGCTGTCTCAGACATTACCATGTAGTAAGTGTTCATATCACTTGAAATGGTGACTGAAGTTTTCCTTCATTATTATGTTCTTCAAACCCCATTCATTGATTCTTGAATTTGTGGATGGTGATATCGATATCGAAGAGGCATGGGAGGAGAGTCCCATCGTGAGAGCCCTGGTCATGGGGGACCCAAGTCTTGGTCCAACGAGGGAACCTGTCCATACCCATGGGATGGCAGGCAATTGAACCTGAAGAAAGTTAGCTGCATCTGCTGTTAGGGGAGACTCCTCTGCTGCAAGGCCCAGTGGGATTACCAGAGGAGCCACCAGTGTTAGAAGAAGAAGGCAGGTTTTAAAAGGACTCTTCCTGACAGTTTTAACCTCATTTTAATGGATTTATTTATTGTGATTTTAATCTCCACTCATCTTTGTTTTTATTGGATTATTTATTTTTGATGGAGCACTGAACTTTTTAACACTTTTGGATTGTTTTTAATAAAAGCACTGAACATTTTGCACCTTCCTCTTTGCTTCATGTGGTGTCCTCATTTGTACCTCTCTAGCTATTGTGTGTTGGGTTCAGGAGTTCTCCCAAATGAGAACAGGAGCATGGAGCTGGATCCGCTTTACCGTCACACCGCTTACTTACAGTTAGCTTTTATTTATTAACAGTTACCTTTATTTATTACAGGAAAATGTATTTCATTCCATAATAGAGCTTAGAAGCACATACTATGTGAAGGATTTTATCGGACCAATAGGTTACTTTTGGTATCGTAATATATTTACACTTACATTTTGGAACTAGGAAAAAGTACAACTCATCAAACTTATTCCAGTGCTAGTGTCCTTTGATTCATTTTAACTGCAATTAATGACTTTTTAGATCTAGCAATAACTCAAAACCACAGTATCCCTCCTATTTTGATCTCAATAGACTGTTTTGTAAAGTCAGAGGCTCTCAACAGACATCTGCACAAGGAGCCACATTTGCTTGTCTTTTCATTATAATTCAAATCAGTGCACCAATATCATAGTCTTAAGAGTTTTTGATTTTAGCCAGAGCTGCCCTAGATGATGGTTTTATTTCCCTGTGACCTCCTTACCAACATCATCTTAGACATTGTTCTTTAGGAAGCATTACCAAATTGAACAGTCACTGAAGCTCCTACAGGCATATATCATTAATCAGTTATCTCCTCACAGTCACTGAGATCTTGTCTTTGAGATATGGTTATCAACATAATGAACAACTGGATTTTCCACTATTTTTAAAACATAAGATTGCAGATTTTGCATTTTACTCTTGAGGGTCTAAAATGCAAGATGCTACAATAATAATTTAGGTGTCAGCTTTGAGGCAGATATAAACTCATTAGCTGTGTCTTCCTTAAAAGCTGGGATGGCACTATTTGGGGAGGGCAGATCCATTTTTGTGTCTGTTGTAGGAATATGAATTGATTTAGCTTGGTTAATTAATTATCATTCTTTCTTTGGCAGTGCCAGTATTTAATAAAAATTTGGTACAGCTCCTATTTTTTCACATTCTCTGTTGGAGAAAAGGTGGGTTTGGTCTTTAGACTTATGTCACAGTAACTAAAAGCACACCTGTTTTAAGTTAAAGAATAATCACATTTATCGGAAACACAAGAATTATAGAAATATGATAACTGTATATATTTTTGACATTTAGACAGGATACAAACAGACTAGTTGTGGCAGGCGGCCGGTCCATACCTGGCCGGACACCCCTTTACACTGGATCCAGGGGAACATGCATGGGCTACACCCTATGTCCCACGGAACCTTAGTGGCAACCCCTGGGCTGCATCCGGGCCACAATGGTGGAACACTGGAGATCATCCCTGTTGGCCACCGCCAGGCTTAACTGCATGGCTTAACGAGCCATGTGGGCTGGACTGCAGCCAAAACCAGAAGTACAGCCTGAAGTAGGTCAACGAGCACCTGGAGCACTTCCAGGGTGCTATAAGAGGAGCCTGCAGCCACTACTCTAGGTACCAGAGTTGGGGACGGCGACAACAACAACACAACAACAACAACGGCGGCAGGAGGACACCAACAAAGCTGCCTCGCGCGAAATGGAGGAAGAGTATTTTGTTGTGATTTTCTTTCACTTTCCTGTGATTGTGTGGTACTTTGTTGGCTAGTGGGTGCCCCAAGGCTGAAGAAAAATAAAACTCCTTTTTCTTTGATATTCACACGTCAGTCTGTGTTGGGTCTGGTGCCATATAGCGCCTTTCACATTAGTAGACAAACATATAACACAGAAGAGGCTGTCTGTTTACTGGTTATTTAGAGTCTGAATTTATTGTGGCACAGATAAATAGTTTTACAATACCAAGTCTTTAACAATGATATCTGATTTATGAAGTTGTTGCTGTTGTTGTTCTGTTCAATGGAGGACATTCTTGTGCTGGAGTGCACCCCTTTTTTTGTTTTTCAAAGTGGTCCTTTGTCCGTGGGTATTCTTGTTGCTTTCTCAGGTAGGCCCTTTGCTCTGTCATCTGCAACTTAATAGGGAAAGCATTACTGTTTTGGCACAAGACTGCAGGTGCTGAACTTCCTTCTTGAATTAATGGCTGCTTCTCAGACTTCCCCAGACTGGACTCTGTTACTAGCACAGCTTGACTTGATAGAGAGGGTCTCAGCTTTTAGGCCCTAAGAGGCTCAGCAAGAACAGCAGCCATGAGCCTTTAAGTTTTAGAAAGATGTGTTTTCAAGAGAGTGAAAAAGATTTCCCGAGAGTTAAAAGTGCAGCTAGCTTTTAAAAAGACGTGAAATCTCAGTGATTGGATTAAAAGTCACTAACTGTTACAAAATCAAGTGCCTTTTCAAGATCAAAATTATTACTAGTTGAATTGTAGCTCTTTGTTTGGGCTTAATGTCTACTTGGTGTGTTCTGGCCTGAAAGGGGGTTTCCCGCAAAGATGTCAATTTAACTGTATGTATGCCTTTGCTATCAGATGAAGTGGCTGGTCCTGTAACGAAGAGTGGAGCCACTTTCTGGAATATAGGTTGGGGAAGGTGAAGCTGGATGTCTGTGTCCCTGTTAAATCTGCTGTCTGAACACGATGTACAAGTTAAGTGTATTCATTGAAGCTGCCCGCAATGTAACCCAAAACAAGTCATATCTCAGATACAGCCACCACAGAGACCGAGCTTGCTGCTGAGCTCCTGATACCGTGTCTCAGTTACCCTATTATAGTTATTACTATACTCCCAGTGGATAGCTGAATAATTTTTTTTTTTTGATTCGGGTTTGCAGCTATGTTGTCGCAAAAGGTATAAAGCTGCTGATGTTTTGAAACAACAAGATGAATATTTATGATCATGACAGTGGTGAGATAATGACAATCAATTAGATGATGTGGAACATGTAGACTCTGGCACTGAGGGGGGATAAACTGCCCAAAGATGTTTCTTTATTACAAAGGGTACAACTTGTCATGATTGCGGGAAATCACTACATGGACATTCTGTTGCATACTGAGTGTAAACAGACACAAAGTGCTAGAGCTGTGGACAGTGCAGAGAAGTGAATTATATTCAGCACATGTGCATCTAAGCCTGCAGACTACATGGTGCCATGCTTTAAATTCTTCCATTCAAATGCAGACTTTTAGTTGTGTTGGTCAAATAAAGTTATTAAAAGTTTCTTGCATTTCTGAGTTAGTGTTAATAATAAAGATGTTGCTTTCTAATACATTTCTTTTCTTGTTCACAAATGTTAGTAGAGTTCATCATATATGCTTTGACCGATACTGCAATGTCCAGGTAATAAATGGTCAAACAGTCAATGTGCTAACAGGCCTTGTTTACCACTAAGAAGCCCAATAGAATAAGTAATTCCCACTTTGTTCTATACTGTGACAAAATAAGTTGAAATGATGACCTAAAAATGTCCGGAAGATTTATTGTGCAGCATCTTTCTGAAACCCATAATGTTAAATATAATTTATTTCAAAATGAAAACACTTATTCAACAACAACAACAACAATTTATTTATATAGCACATTTTCATACAAACAGTAGCTCAAAGTGCTTTACATATTAAAGAATAGAAAAATGAAAGACTATAATTATAAAAATAAATCAACATTAACATGAATAAGAGTAAGGTTCAATGGCCAGGGGACAGAAAATTCTACATATTATTACACAGTGCAGAGCAGTGTTTCAAATTTGACTTTAATTTTATTAAATAACATTATTTCATACAACTGCCTAGTGTAAATAAAATATTTGTTTTGCTGAAGTATTCTGTTTCTTTTGCCTTTTACATTTGCTGTTTGAGGCAAATTTTAATCGCTTAAAGGTGTTAACTTCAAGGGCTCTGTTTAAAGCTCTACTTGGAGCATTTCACCCTGGTTTTAAAATCATTTGTTTATTTTTGATAATGATAAGGAGGCAGAGATCTTCTAAAGCCACAGTTTGCCAAAATGTCAACTAAATTAATACCTCAATTCAAAAATTATACAATGGTTTTGCAGAACTTCAAACATATTTTCATCAATTTGAAATTCATCTTTTAAAGAAAGGTTCTGTTTTGTTGTACTTCTTTGTACTTTTATGAATCTAATGCTACAAAGGTGGAAATTATTTTAAAAATATACAGGCATTTCATTTCTTTATTGAAAGTAGAAGCCAAAATAGTGAAATCATGGGTGTGTTTATATGTCTGGCACATCTCAAAAAGATAACAAAGTCCTTCTGTCCATGCAACACATTATCAGACTGGTTTAATTTACGCTCAAGTACTTGGGACAGGAGCCTATCCCAACAGGAACCAAACCTGAATGAAGCAAAAGAAAATAATTAAATGCTGAATAGTATTGTCCTATCTAGAGTTAATTCCCTTGTGTCTAATGTAGTATCAATAGACTAGGGATGGATTAGTATTTATGTAGTAAGCGTAGTACAACACATTTGACTCCTGTCTAAGGAGGGTCAATGAAGAATGTCTTATTTGGAATAACTGCAATTTGTATTGGGGCACATTTTTTTAGAATATTTGTGTAATCTTGTATATAAAGCGTCTACGTGGAAGTGTGTGTGTGTCTTCCAGCCTGGAAGTGGAGGTGGAGTCAGGGTAAGGGTTTCCCCTCTGAAAAACAGAAAACTCGCTTAGCCACTAATAACACAAGCGGACCATCCGTCCAAAAGCGAAACCTTCAAAGAAAGACAAAAGTCACTTAGCTGCTAACATGCAAAACAGTATCCTTTTGCTTTTGCACAAGAGATGCTGGCAGGAATCCTCCTAGAGAGATGCACAGTAGTTCCTTTCAATTACCTCACACATCTACACAGCTTATTTTCTGACAATTTCAATAGTTTTAGGACCCCAGGTTTTTACAGGCTTACGGACTAGTATGGATATAAATATAAATGAGCAATATGTGGTAAATTGGGACACTTCTATTAGCTAACTTTTGTATAACACTGTAGATCAATTTAAATATCAGCTTAAAAAAGATGGTACAATGATAAACTAAAATGACATACTGCTATCACTACATGCATAGTATGTTAGATTTGCATGGCACTTTGTGGTGCCCATGGCAGGGTCTTGTTGCTCTGTAACTTTCTTTCATACAGTAGGTCTTTTAATACCTGTCCTAGGCATTAATTAAGGCATTGATTTTTAGGACTTAATGGCCAAAATTCAGTTATTTTATGATATTTCCATGTACAGTTTCTCAAGTCGATTTACTCTATAAATAAATTTCAGCCTGAATCTGTTATCTTATGTACCTTGGAAAGCACACTTTCATAATGTGTATGTTTGTGAATGAGGTTGTACAAAAGTCTTTGTAAATTACTTTTTGACCAGAAGGCATATTCATTAAAAGTACTTCTTAGAAAAGCATTTTTAATATATTGTAATTAATTGTAAGGTCAGGGGCATGCCTGAGTTGTTCTTGAGTCCAAAACAAAAACCAAGAAAGTCACAATTATATCACAGACTGCCTTATTGATTCAAATACAAGACACAGGAAAGATATTATCAAAGGGATGGAATAAAGAATAAAAAATCAAGTATAAAAATAAAAGAAAATTAAACAAACCCCAACTTTAAATGGTATAATTCAATAGGATAAAACTATTATGAAAAAACAAATTAATCTGCAAAAATATTGGAATAAATAAACAATATTATTAAGGTATATGTAGTCCATGGCTCTTTTAAAACTAGAGTAATAGAGTTATAAACAAATTTTCAACAAAACTTGAGATGTAGCTTAATGAAAATAAAACATCACACAGAGCTGCACTGCTATAGTTGGTAAAAATCTCAGTATCTTTCAGCCTGACTTCCTGTTCTTCTGCTAAGTTATAATACTGAAGGAGTTAAAGTAGACTCAATTAGCCTGACGTTCTTCAGATTAATAAAGGAGCTGTGACATGTCATTTTTGGATCCAAACAATACTTCATTAATAATGTATTCGCTTTGTTGATTGTGCGCAAGTGATGGCGACAGGGTTTTATTCACTCTATTAGCATTGTCATCGATGCTTGTACACGTGTCAGTCACACATGGGAGAAAGGCAGGATTACAGGAGAGCTACAACTGCAGAAGATGGTGGTGTGGTAAAGGTAGTTGTGAGTGCAAGTAACACGCATTACATAAGAGTTAAGGTTCTGGACACTTGACTTTCACTCACCTCTTCTCAGCTTGTTTCTTGAAATATCGATTAGTGGTCAAAATAAGAGACAAACTTAATCATAACGTTTATGCTTGGTTTTCGCATTAATTAGTGTTTCATTAATGCATTGTACAGTAAGTAAAATTTCACCTTATTCTGTAAATGTGACAATAATCTTCTTTAATAAAGAATAGCCTGGTTGCTATGTCTCTCTCATTACAAATGATATTGTATTGTGAACATTTTAGTGTAACTGGAAAACTGTCTAAATAATAAGTAAATGTGCATTTGTAATTCTAGTTCAAGGTCAATGTCCCTCAAACAAATTTTAACATTGCAATGTGAAGTTTGTGTTTTCAGTTGTCAATAAATATCCAGGCTCTGCAATTATGGATGATTTGGGTGATTTTAGACTAACTGAACTTCCCATATAGAAAGTCTGATAACATTTTCTTCTAGAGATAGAAAAGCTGTAAACTCATGTATTTACAGCATTATGTTAGATGTTTACTCTTCTATTTTATGGGTCCTCTGTGGTAATTTAGGTGATAAATGATTTATTTTAGTGTCTTCTTACCAAAGAAATCAAAATCAAATACACATTATTGAAAAGAGTCAGATTATATTGAAGCCATGTTAAAATAGATGACTATGTGATATAAAACTAACAGTACTCATCAGTTTCCCTCAGAAGATCTGCATTCCAAACAAAACAATTGATTAAATATAATAATAACAAATTAAAGATAAAGACTCAAAATATATATACTTATGGAGTTAAAAGGCTCAAAAACATGACTAGCATCAAGAAAAGTCAAATTGTGGAATTAGCCCAGCTACAGACAGTCACAGGACACACACACATACACGTTTTATTTTTCCCAAATACACACAGTGCACAAACCACCAGCACTATTGCTCAGTCCTTTTCCCTCTTTGTCCTTCTCTTTGTCTTTTGTTCTTCTCTGCTGCCTCCACTCCTCTCCCACAAGCTCTATCCTCTGCCTCCCAACTCCGGCTCTTAAAATGGAGAGTGAGCAGCCCCTTTTATTGTACCCGGATGTGCTCAAGGTGCTCGTTGATGACCTTCTTGCAGCACTTCCTGGTGTGACAAAGTGTGTCTGGGCACCGGAAGCACTCGGGTGTGCCTGATTCTCTTCTCAGTATTCCTGGTGTAGGCAAAGTGCTGCAGTCAGGATTTGCAAATATCCAGGCGCCACCTAGTGGTGGCCACAGCCCCTAAGGATTGATCTTCCAAGCTCTGTTCCTGTGGCCCTGACACCTACCAAGGCGGCTGCCCTCTCATGTTCCAGGGAGATTCTGCTCCTCTCCTCCGGTCTCGGGCTGTTCCAGCTAAGCAAGGGTCCCAGCCAACCATAACAATGGATATAGTATTTAAACATGGCAGATCTAAATATAAGTGTAGGCTGCAAAACTATTTTGGGAAGGACTGCAGAATATAACTCAAATGAAAACCCCTTTCTGCCTCTGACTGGCCCCTCTGTACTTAATTAGATGTCTAAACTCTATGAGCTTTTGCATAAACTGAAAACAAGAAAGTTTTATGAGCTTAAGAAATTATTTCAAGACGGAATGAAAGTCTTTGGAGTAATTAAAACACGGCCAAAAGATGTTTGTGTAGGTGAGAAACCAGAAAAGTAATGAGAAAAAATGTGTGACTAATACTAAAATGAAAACTATAAATTAAAGTCAACACTTAAAAGACCATAGGTTTTAACACTAGCTAACAATGCTTTCCTTAACTTACAATAGTTGTAGTAGTCACAGTTTTGGCTGTGGAAGACCATAGCCTCAAAAAGCCTGGATGCTGTTGACGAGTTGCGTATGCTGTTGTTAGCAAGGTCTGCAAAGTGTGCAGCATGTGACATCACGGTTCTAAAGTATAAAGGTCAGTGTGCAGACTTCCTGAATGTCTGTAATTGCAGATACTAATGTTAAAGAACTTTCCAAGGTGCTTATTCTTTATTAGTTTTTCCCGATTAATAATTATTTTTATGTGTTTTCCTGGCAAAGGAATTTCAATTTAGTGTTTTAGGGTTAGACATCATAATTTGTTAACTTTTAGTTTCAAACCGGCCTGGCTTTTTGACCGATTCATCTTCTAAACTCGCATTCAAGAAAATATTGGCCTCTTCATTTTGGGTGGCATGATGTGGTAATTTTTAGTAATTTGAAAGTAAATGGTGGATATGTAGGCATATTGACTACAAAAGCAACATGAATGTAGCTTTACATAGTTTAAATGCTAAGTACTAGTGTTTTGGTCTAGTCTTAGTCTCCCTAATTTTCTGATTTTTACACTTTAGATTTGATTTTCTTTCATTTATCTGTTTTATAATTAAGAAATACTTATGTTTGACTTGAGTTATCTGCCTCCTGAAGTTAAAAAATCCTTAAACACAGACTTCTTAAATTTTGATAATACTACTGAAACACAATTATATATCAACACATTTTTTATAAATATATATCAGTTCAAGACAAGGTGTAGATTAAGTTCATGCTGGATTGAAAAATTGGATTCTGTGATGTTATCTTTGGAAACAGAAATTTGTTATTTAAACCAGCAAGTAAAGTAATTTAAAAAATATTACAATTGTCAGTTCAGTTAAGAATCTCTAACCAAATAAAAAATCTTTTACAGTTAATAGTTGTGGTACCTGAGTCTGTGAAAACTATAGTGTTATTATAAAATCACATAAATAAACATTTATTGGGTAACGAAGTGGATTCTCATTCAGTTAATTTTTAAGCAGTTTATCTAGTTCTATAGTCACAGGGTGTTGCAATGGAGATACATTTTTAAATTATTTTTGTAAAATAATTTTTTCCATTCCTATTATAGATCATTAGAGGTGTCTAACCCCAAGGGAAGTTTCTATAAGTATGTGTTGCGTATTATTAATTTGGTTTGGGTAAGGTATAACATTTTGCCCTTAATTTGTAAGTGTGGCACATTGCCATTTTGTAGCTTCAAAATTTTGTTACTGCAGTGCTAGAAGCTGCCCAAGATGCATTATGTGCCACATTACAATGCTGCTTTATAACTCCATGTAGCACCTAGTACCATGTCCAAGATTAAAGATTACAACTTCAAAGCAATCTCAACCTTGAGTTTATAGTGTTAAAACTGGTAATGGTTCATAGCATTATATTGTTTGGCAAGATTTACGGTTTTAGTGTCTTGGTTTAGGTAATAAATTGTCCTTTGGTTAATAGCTTTCTTAATTCTCGTTTAGACTTCAATCATGGTTTTCATTCTGGTTTTAAACAGTGGTAGATTAGAATTTTTGATATTGACTTTCATCCCAGTTTCTCAAATACATCTAGCTCTTCAGGTCTGTTTAACATCATCTCCGTTCAAGTAGTCAAGTCAGAGGAGAAAAG
>NW_024381844.1:0-2000 GCF_016835505.1 Polypterus senegalus
ATTAAAGACTGCTTCCTACACTAATATTTTGGTAAAATATTGGAATCCTGGTATGAATAGTACAACATTGTTAGTCAGACACATTTCATCTTTACATTTTAGTTTAGTATATTAATTGAATAAAAGTGCTTTCTGTTTACAAAATAAAATTCATTCTGTGATGTTGCCTTTATCACAACATGTGTGCAGCAAATTGTGCCAATTATATTAGGAAAAACAGAAACTGCTTCCAATTTCTTGTTCACCCTGCTGATAAGAATATTTCATGTATCTGGGTAACATCTTAAGTGTACCATCGCATACAGTACACATGATGCAACTCAGAATGACTATGAGTTTCTTGATGTGCGCTTGTTAAAATCTGTAAGTGAACAGGGATCGCCTGATTTCTGTGTGATACAATTTGTAATGTATGTTTCAGTTCAGCACACAACTCCAAGTGGATGGCTCTAGGAAGTCTAACTTGGCTTATTAGGCAGTCATCATTATGAGACAAAAAACCATGGCGATCCCTGAAAACTTTTTTTAGCCTGTCAGTGGAAATACCTTCCAAAAGAGCCATGTTGTACACTACACAGGACACTCTTTTTATAGACAACTAGGGGGCTTCACCCCCTGCTTGCTTTGCTTGCCAAACCCCCAACGTCAACCCCCCGCCTGCAACTCTGCGTCTCTGTCACTCACGTATGTGAATTTCACTTTCACCGAACAACAAAACTTTTAATCACTTGGAAGAAACACTGCTTTTCCCTGATGGCAACATAAATTAGACGATCTACAAGTCTCCGACTTAGAGTTTATATATTCGATCTCTTTTCGCTGTTCCATTATTTCACCAAGTAATAATTTAATTTTGTTTGTGCTAATGCGATCTTTATTATCCTTTTTGAGAATTTTGAATTTTTGTACTTCCATTATCTCTAATCTGCTCTGCATGTGTACCGCATCAATGTTTTTGGAATCTTTTAATTCTCACAGATACACCTCTTCATTGGGAAGAAACAGTACTTTTTTTTCTCCCTGATGGCAACACGAATTAGACGATCTACAAATCTCCGACTTAAAGTTTAAATCCAAACAATATATTCGATCTCTTTTCGCTTTTCCGTTATTTCACCGAGTAATAATTTCTGTTTGTTTCTACTAATACGATCTTTAGTCTCCTTTTTTTGAGACTTTTGCATTTTCATATTTCCATTATCTCTAACCTACTCTGCATGTGTATCGCCAATGTTTTTGAATTCTTTATGACATTCTACTTTGTCATCTACTCTTTGTCTTTTATTTCCGGCCCCAGGCGTTATTAAATCTCTTGGCACAAAGACTTGTCTCGCAGGACGTGAAAGTGTCTCTCTGAGAAAATTATGTCTCATCTCCTTCCAAGATTTTTTTTTTTTATAATAGAGAGAAATGGATAGGCTACACATTAAAAGCAAGTGGCATTAGGTGTATGCATTAGGTGTTACTACTAATACTGAAGACAGCTGCATTAAGAGAATGCGTCAATTACCTGTGATATAATTAGTTCAAGAACATCACAGTGTGATGGATGCATCTTTGAAAACTACAATGAAATGAGATTTTTTGTTCACATCATTGTTCTGCTGCATGGAGTCATTAAAATGCCAACACACAAAAAAATCTGCATAGGACTTATGGATGGTCAAATTTCTATGCCAACTTTGTGTTTCATATATTTGTGTTTTATATATAAAACCCACACTTGGTGTAAAGCCACACACTTTTCCACGGTACCTCATACCTTGTCGTACGCAAGTTCTCAGCTCGGTTTTGCAAACTGGCGGCACCCAGTGTCAAAGCAGTGCTACTGTTCCTGTGTGGTTACTCTTTATTTTCCTGATGCTGCTTTATAAATACATTGAAAGTAACCGCATATTGTTGATTAGTGTAATGCATCTGATTGTAATTAACTTTTAACAATATAATGGTCCAGGGAATAGCCATAGTATTCCAAATACCATAACTGCTTTAGCGTTGTT
>NW_024381845.1:0-3136 GCF_016835505.1 Polypterus senegalus
AATATAATGTACACTTCTTAGAGACTACTATAAATCCCTATATACTCACTGAATAAAGAAGACAATATGTTGGACCACGCATTTCTGGATAAAATTACAGATACCACAAATTGACGCTTAGTGTGTGGGAGGAGCTCATAAACCTCTGTCATTATCAGAATTACTGGATGCTAAGTAAAGCTCACCCAAGGTGGAAAAAAGCAGTAGGTCTCTGGACGGCTACCCCGCAGAGTTTTACAAGAAATTCCTCCCGCTTCAGCTAGTCTCCCATAGAATAACATTTTACAGAAGCCAGAGAGATAACCAATCTCTTCCACAAACCTTCAAGTAATTCAATCTCACTGTCTTCTTCCAAAAACAAAATAAGGACTTATTACAATGTGTATTATAGACCAATTTCACTCTGAATAACAACGTTAAAATATTCCTCTAAATCATAGCTGAAGGATGGAGAAAGTGCCCCCTAGTAGTTTTACCAGCAAGACCAAACTGGATTTAATAGGGGTCATTAATTTATCTTCAAATCTCGACTGTTTAATGTAATATACTCACCAACTAAATCAAACACCCCAGAAATATTATTACTGTTGATGCAGAAAAGCATTCTACATGATTGAATGGAAATACCTTTTACTATTTTGAGAAGTTTGTTTGGCCCCACATTTGTGCATGGATTAAATTACTGTATACCAACCTAGAAGTTTCAGCCATCAACAACACATCTGTTCAGACTACTTTTTAAACTAGAATGCGGGTACAGACAAGGATGCCCCTTTTGTCACCATCGTTTGGTAAATTGCCATTGAACCAATTGGCAAATACTGTCTAAATACCTGATCAGATAAAGGGATTAGCAGAGAAGGACTGAAACAGAAAAATCTCATTATATGTAGATGACATGGTACTGTATATAGTCGGATTCAGAAAATCTCCTGTGCCTGCAGCTCTAGCAGCACTCACAGAATTTCAAAGCTCTGGTCTCAGAATTAATCTTGAATAAAAAGTGTGTACTCTTCCGTGAATTCGAGAAGTATTGGCATGATAGGATTAGACACCCTTCCCTTTTATCATTGCAGAACAGTTTAAATACCCCGGGGTAAACATCACAAGTAAAACATAAGTTCTATATCAACAAAATTTCGTCGCCTGTAGTATTGGAAAAATTAAACAAGACTTGCATAGATGACAACCCTTTCATCTCTCAATTAGCTGGAAGAATAAATTGTTAGCATTTAATATCTTCCTAAGCTTCCTTTTTATTTCCCTGTAAAACATACCAATATACATTAATAAATTGCTCTTAAGCAATTAGATTCAACAATAACCTCTATTTATTTGGAATTTAAAACATCCACGATCAAAAGAGTTTAATCTCTACAAAGACAAAAGGCAGATGCATGGCTCTACCTAACTTCCAGTTTTATTACTACAGTCGAGCAAGAACCTGGACACAAATAGAAGAACATACACAGGTATGGACCGCAATAGAAGTAAAATCCTGCAGTACTTCTGTATTCTTGCTTTGTGCTCCACAAAACATTACACGTTATAGGCAATACACTAATAACCCACCAATTGTGCTCCACTCACTCTAGAATCTGGAAACCACTGTAGAAAGCATTTTTAAGACGGAGAAGTTTCTTTCTGCACCCCTGCAAGAAACCAATTTTCAACCCCTCACAAATATATGTAAAGCTTTTAATATCTGGAAAAAATTTGGAATTAACTTGTTTTAAAGATCTTATATAGACAAATCACTCTTTTGTATCCTATGAATAATTAATATATTCCAAATTTAACATTCCAGTTGGCAAATTTCTTTCATCTTCGCAACTAGAACTTTGTTGGAACAGAACCTTCCAGATTTCTCATCTTGTACCTCATCCACGCTTTTGGAAAATTATTGCTCACTCTCAAGGAGTTAGACTCCATCTCTACAATATAGAAAATCCTTTTACAACCTCTCCTTTCAAAGATCCAAGAGGACACTGGGAAATGACCTCCCCAATTAATATATCAGAAAAGGAGGGAAAGTAGCAATGCAGAGAATTCACTCAAGCTCCATATATGCGCAGCATACAATTATACAACTTAAAATTATATATCGGTACATCTCACTAAAACTCTCCAAAATGTTTCCAGGGATGATCCAACCTTAACGCTGCAACCAAGCCCCAAAGCCTCACTAGGTCATATGTTCTAGCCTGCTCCAAATTAACATTATTCTGGACAAAAATTTTTAATTACCTCTCAGACAGTCTTGGATCACAACCTCCTAACCCATTAACAGCTGTAAGGTTTGGGTTCTTCCAGAGTGGCCTTAAGGTGAGAAAGACAAACAAATTGTGGATTGTATCTACTAAGTTAATTGTTGGTAATGCTAGACTTATTCGATAAACTGGAAGAACCTAAACTTCTCCTCTCTTTAAATAAAGTGGGAAACTGAGGTTATTATTTAAAATTAAAACGCTGTCATAGAGGATTCAGGCAGACTTTTTTCTTCAAAACATAGCAGGATCTAACTGTAATATTTTGAAATGATTTTATAAAGTACAGAGAATTTGTTGATTTAGGTATTTTTACAAGCCTTAAATTTACACCGTTTGGCTTTGCTCTCTCAGGGGTGGGATCGATCTGTTCTAGTATAATTTTTTTGTAAAAACTTGATTACAAGTAAGGTATTGATTTGTAATAAACTAATAAATAATAAAAAAAAAAAAAAAAAAGAAATGAGAGAGAATGTCGGTTGGATGAAGTGTACATAGTAAATTTGAAGTACTGGGATGCAAAAGCTGAAGCTGAGGGAAGCAATGAAGAGGGATGAAAAGTGGAAGGAGTAGCTGGCCCAGACTATATACCTCACTGGAGGCTTGGTATTTGTCAAGTCATATTTTAACAAAAATTAGAAGAAAAGAAGATATCTGAGGAGAGGAGAAGTATACTAGTACCACCCTTCAAGAATAAGGAGATGTGCAGAGATGCATTGAATTACAGGGTATAAAGTTGATCATCCATGTCTAAGGGAAGATAAGGGAAAAAATGATGGGATGCTAGGCTGAGAGAGGGTGATTTGTGCACAGCAATATAGTTTCAAGCCAGGAGAGTACTCATAGATGCAAATAGCCACAGTTTGCTT
>NW_024381846.1:0-24762 GCF_016835505.1 Polypterus senegalus
CGTTTTATCATTTCTCATTCCTGTTATAAAACGGCCCACATTTTTTCCAGAATCCTGTGGACATCCGATTCCTTAAACTACAGCCAGTGTCCAAATTGCAACAAATCACTAGCTGTCTTTTGATGAGTGAAAATAGCAACTTAAATTTTAAAGCTTATTTCAACAGGGTTTACTGTCATTGAAATAAATAAATAATTAAATGAATACATGGAAATAAGTAACATAATACAAACATTTTCATGATACATTCAATTATTTATGCCCAAAACATTTTATTATATTGGTCATCACAATGAATAATATATTTACTCATTTAAAATAGTTCAAAATATACCTGTACTGATAGATCAAGTAATCAGAATAAGAAAAACAACAACAATTCAAGATGTTATGTTCATGGCATAAATTTGCCTACAGGTAAATATAAAAAAAAAAAGGAATGAAGACCTGCAATTATCGTCCAAGGTCAGTGAATCATAAGGAAAGATCCTGATCTTCATCAAGCTGATATTTCTTTCAACATCCCAAAGATATAAACTGTCAGTTAACCAGCACATCTAAATGGATCTGTAAAGGTTAGGGTGTGTGTGTGTGTGTGTGTGTGTGTGTTTTGTCTACAACAGAATGCTTCGCCCAAAGTTGCTATTGTTTTGTACATGATATGCCCTCTAACCAGTGGGGGATATTTTAATCTTTAAAATGAAATGTGTTCAAGTAAACTGGCACACCCGAACTGGCAGTATGAGTGAGGGAGTGTCAGGCATCAAAACTGACACCCATGAAACAATTTTGCCTTTTTTTTTTGATGCTGCCCCATGAATTTGAAGCAAAAAAATCAAGTTTCAAAGTGGATGAGCATTGAATCTTTTAAATTTGAAAATGTTAAACCTCCATTATTTGAAAAGCATTACAGAAGTTCAAGCAGAGAAATGAAGGTTACTGTGGAACTACAAAACAGTATTTTGTCAACTTACAAATTCCCCCAAGCCTTCCTTTTATTTGTTTTTTTATTCCACCCCATTCAGAACTAGCGATATCAAGTCTAAAAACTGAGAAAGGTAGAATTCCCTTTCCTCAGTAACAGATTCCAACTCCTTCTGTTGGGTTTCCTAGTTAGATGGCAGATGTTATACCTCAAGAGGTAGAGTACCTCCAATGAGATGTACCTATTAAAGGTGCTCAAACAATGTATCTTGAGAATTACTGGAACTATATAAGACTTTGACAGCAGCAAAAAAGGAACTTTGAAGGCACTTGAATGCTTCATACATCCATATCCTAATTATTTTTGAATGTAGGGTTTATGGGTGTTAATACCCATCCTGCCATCATTGAGCAGAAGAAAAGAGCAAAGCTTACTAGGCATGCTCATCCACAAAGGTTAAGTTAAAATCACCAGTTATTCTGTCTTCATATGCATGTTTTTAGATGTGTTAAAATTAGTTGCAGGAAATTCACAGGTGTGTGCTCTGGCTGGGAAGTCCTGTTGCACTGAACTTTTTATAAGAAAACATAAAAGGAAAATCCATAATTAAATATCATTTATTTTCCCCATTCTCTTGCATTTTAAAGGGGATAAGCCTTATTGTGTTACATTTTGGAATGTGATACTTTTGAATTTGTTATCCCACATCCCATTTACCACAATTCCTGTATTTTTAGTGACAAGGATTCATCTAAAACAGCAAAATACTGTTAATCTGCAATGAAGAACTAAATATTGAATTTCATTTAAGTAAAGCATTGATGGGCATTAGTTAATCTATATTTATTTGCCATATAAAAAATAAAACCATAATATCATGCTGTGCAGAAAAGCGAGTCTGAGAAACATCTTTAGTGATTTAACACAGGAGAATAGGATTTCACATAATGCATTTTAAATGTGTCAAGCTCAAGTCATTTTCTCAGCAGGGGGCATAAGCCAATTTCACTGTACAATGGGGACAATTAACTACATTTTCTGCGCACACTACACTCTACATAAAAGCATTTTGTTTTTCTCATGGAATACCATTCACATACCATAGATGGCTCAGCTTACATAATTAAATCAATTAAGTAAAGATTGTGAAAACAATCTGGGTGATAAAGTGGAGAGAAATCTCTCCCGACTATCCTGACTGCTATGGAATGACACCTCCACCAAACCACAAAAGACAGCCACTTGAAGCCAATTGGTTTAGGGCTCGGTCAACCCAAAGAAAAACACTACCATGGTTTTCAATACATTTACCCTGCTATTTTTAAACTGGGGCTTTACTGGTGAGCGCAGCGTAAGCATTTTGGGTAATCACTTTGGCACTGTGGTTGTGCCAAGACACAGATTTATTTTGCTTCAACACTGGGTGTTTATTTTAAAAAACAAAACACTGCACAATTGCCAAAGTCAGTCCTTCACGATAGAATAAAATGTCAAAAATCAGAACTGTAAAATTATCTCATTTGCAGAATAACATTCTAGGCTGGTTCTATACAAAGATGTTATGTTTCCCTATCCCCTAGATACCCATTGTTAACACTATGAACAGATCACTCTGACAGGCATAGTTCATAAAAAATTAAAAGTGTCAGTTATTAGAGTCAGAAAAAGCAGTCTGGATGCAACTTCAGTCTCATCCCACAAATCACATTGTCTTGGGGTTTTTTTAGTCTGGCTTTTGCAGCGGTCACTGTCAGAAATAGCACTAACTCTTTTGTAAATTAAATTTTAATATCTTCTGATAAAGGAAATGCTACAGTGATTTGGTGTTAGATTTGAACACAGCTTTTGACACCATTGACCTGTCTATTCTGTTACCCAGACTTGGAAAATTAAGTTCCCTTTCAGGCTTATATTTTTGTGTGGTGTATTATATTTATTAAACTGATTTCATTATGTACAGAAATGTAGACAGATTCCATAAATACATTCAGAAGTTAATTTGGTGGCCTGCAGGGATCAGTATTTGGACCTTTACAGATTTTCAGTTTACATTCATGGGAATCAGCTTGGGAAAATAACATTCATTTCACTCTTATGCAGACATTACTCTGTAATAGCTTTTCTTAAGACCAAAAAAAGTGTTTCTCCCATAGTATCCTCAATGTTTTGTCCCGTAAATTAAAAAGAATGGACCAAAACACAATTTTCTTGATTTTGAATACAGAAAAAGAGAAATGTTATTTAAAGGGAGTAACCCGGGCCACAACAATATTCTGCCATTTTCAACTCAGCAGGTCTAATATTATTTCTACTGAATCAGAATTCAACTTGATGCATTTTCTTTGGCGTCTGTGTGCAGTAAAATTAAATATTAAAACACTATTTTATAACCTGTTTTCAACTACGAATATTGAACTTGATCTCCCGAATTTTATGATGTTTGGCTTTGCTACTGCCTTTAACTCCCCCTAAAAGGAAAGGTGGAAATCTACACAAGTGTTGCTGGCTCAACAAGATGCTGATAGAAAAGAAGAGTCTAGACAGGGACATCTCATCCAAACACTTGCTAAATGCAATGGCCCCCCTTTCATCGCTAAAAATACACTTTTATGTTAAACACTATTCTGGGGGTTCAGGATGGAGAACATTCTATTGGGTGGCCAAAAGGGCCAAATTTTAGAAGCACTACATCCATCTTCATCCCAGTGAGGTCAACCACCTCTGCTGCATTCTGCCTCAAAGGTTGGATAACTGTGGAGATGCGGCTTCGGTTGCGCTGATTCCTGAGGTCGATTCTGTGGCTGGAACTGAGACCCAGTGTGATCTTGGGGTGGCTCGTAAAAAGACGAGACCTGAAAATATAATAAAATTACAGATTTCCATTTGAAACAAAAAGCTACAGAAAGTTTCAAGTGCTTATTTACTTAGTTCTTTGTCTGAAGTAAAAATTAGTGCATAACCTTCATACAGTATCTGCAAAATGTCACTCGTAACATGAAGAAGCTGAAACACTGAAACCAACATGTTTCATTGTTCTTTGTTTTACAGTGAGACAATTTAATTCAGGAAAATCAAATTCATATGAAACTAGATGAAATACCCGGCGGTGCCCGGAAGGGAAAAATGAAGTGTTTTTTTTTTCTTTGTTTTTTTTAAAATGATTGAGAAAATATAATAAAAAACACACCCTTTAAACTTAAAATAAATTAACAGACAATGAAGACTCACTAATGTGCTTGTCTTGGGTCTGTCTTATATGTATGTTATCATCTGGTTGATGCATGGAACCAGTAAACTACAGGGTATATTTAATTTCAAAAGCAACAGGTACGGTGGTGCTCAAACATAAAGAAAGCTGGCAGTCACCTCAGCTCACCCTCTGTGGTCATTCAGAGTGTCAACTGGATGATAACATGCATCCAAAACCACAAGATCCCCCCCACCCTACCAGAAGGTGTATTTTTATCGACCAATGAGAAACATGTATACCAAGTTTCACGTCGATCAAGCCATTGGAAGTGATGCTGGAACATACATACAAAATACATACACTATGATGAATGGTAGTCAAACCAAATTTATATATGCTTATCAACAACAGAGCTGAAAACCCTTTCCCCTAATTACTTCTAATTTACATACATTCAAGTATATGCACAAAAATATAAATAAATACATACATACACCCATATATCATGTATCACTATTATATAATAAAATGTATCGTAACTTTTTTCTTCTTGTTGGAGGGATAGAGTATAGCTATGTGAATTTAACTTTGCTGACCTTTTTAACAAAGCAACACAAATGTTTAGAACTGTTGTTTCCTAATTTCTACAAATGTAAACCTGTGTCATACAGGGGTTTATGAGATATATATATATATATATTTTATATATATATATATATATATATATATATATATATAGATATATAGATATATATAGATATATAGATATATATAGATAAAATATATATATATAGATATATATATATATAGATATATAGATATATAGATATCATATCATATATATATACATACATATACATATACATATATATATAATACTTGTATTATAAATATATTTATAATTTTTAAGCCATTTTATTCATTGCAGAATTGGTAGGTATGATGAGGTTTGTGACCTCAAAAATATTAGTAAACCCAAAAAGCACATTCCATGGACTCATGCACCCCTTGCTCATACTGGGTTATTAAACTTTACATAAACATAAGAGGTCTCGGGGTTGTGATAGGAAACCAGGGTAACTCTGGAAAGTAACCCACCTGGACATAGAAAAAAAATTGAATCAAAGTCCTAAAAAATGTAAGACTGTGTCCCCCAAAGTACATAAAGTAAACAAAGCTCAGTTTAATTTTAGTTGAGACAAAAAGACTGAAATGATTAAATGAATTTAATTCACAATCAGGTGATCAGCAAAATTTAATTAATACTGGAAAAATCTGGGTGAGAGAGAAGTATCAATAGTGATGTTTGAAATTAGAAGTAGAGATGAAGGACCCAGCAAGGGGAGGTTGAAGGTTCTAAAAATTTGGAGGAAAATATTTAAGTATGCTTGTACTAGAGGCCAGACATACAGCATAAAATTTTTGTATGACTGAGGCATGAAGTAGTTATTTTTATATATATATATATATATATATATATATATATATATATATATATATATATATATATATATATATATATATATATATATATATATATATATATTATCCTTCCCGTGGAGGAGCAGGGATTGATTACAGCACCTGGGAAACCACTCGCCCAGAATGGTGGGGTATTAACTTTCCCCCTCTGCTTCCTCATAAAAAAAAAGACCGTCCTGCACCATAGGCCTGGATTGCCCGCGATCGATACTTCCGCCCTTCCTCCGCCATCTTGCCCTGGCGTCATCTTCCACCTCCTTGCGGTCCTTCCGACATTCCTCCACTTCCGGCTCCTCCCCAATAAAATGGCCGCGCCGCCAGGAGTCGGCGTCGCGAAATATGAACTGTTTGGTTTATAATTTTGACCTGTTTTTGTGTGTACAATATACGGGCCGGAAAAACCCAACCCTGCTACTGTCTCTCTCGGTCCTTTACAAGTGGCGTGGTCGGCGGGATACAGAAATCCCGGGAAGGGCCCGGGGGGACGGGACTGAACTACCGTTGCAGGGAATGGCAGCTCAGGCCCTGCAGCAGCGACCCCACCAACCGGGAGCTGGAGCCCACGAGGCCAGGTTAGTGGAAGCCCAGCAGGCGGCCCAGACCCCCCGGGCAGCCGTCCTCCCTAGGGTACCGATGGGCCCCGCCGGACGTCGATGCCTACCTGGGCATGTTTGAGAGGGCGGCCACCGGAGCGAGTGCAGCGGTCAGTGGGCGTCCATCTTGGCCATACCTGAAGGACGGCGCTGGGGTTTATGACCTCCCTGAGGGAGGAGGCGTAATACGACCTCCTCAAGCCGAAATTTTGGGCCCCGCTCGGCATTAGCCGCCAGCAGGGGGCCCGGGAAGGGGAACTGGGTTTTTGACCCGAAAACCCTTCGCCAGGCGTTGAGTTCTGGGGCAAGATGGGCGCTGGCTCGGCCAGAGAGCCCGGCAGGGGGAAAGTGGTGGCGGGTGGCCTGTAAAGGCCTGGTCATATGCCAGTTCCCTTCCAGCGGTCGGGGCGCCTATAGAACATGTGGGGCCTCCTCGGCGTCCTGGGCGTCAGTTGGCGGTCCCACTTGGGGTCAGAAAAAGCCTGCTGCGGGAACCGGCGGGCGGCGGCCCCCGAGCCCGACGCTGCGGCGCCACCCAAGGGGCAAAGAGAGGCGGGTCCGCCGCGCTGTTTAAATGTGGCGAGACCGGCCACCTGCTAACTGCCCATCCATCCCGAGGCCTGTGGACTGCAGCGGACATCATCGGAGGTATTGTACCCCCCGCACCCCTTGGCGAGCCCGATCACGGGAGTGGTGTTGCAAATGGGCCGCCTGGTGGCTTGTTTGATTCCGGCAGCAACATTACCATTGTTGTTTTCCCCCGTTTGTTTTCACCTACAGTGGTTAAAGCAGCATTTGTTGGTTACCTGGGGCATGGGGGACTAGGTCATATCGTTCCGCTCACTGCTATCTTACCGGGAAAGGGGGAACCAATCCAAAGGGCGGTCGCTGTGTTACCTGACCCCCTTCCAGTGATCCTGGAAAAGACTGGTCTAAAGAATCAGCGGTAAGCCATTGCCGCTCCCGGGGCCTCGTTGGATCTTGTCGCGGGGAAAGGCACCCCCCCCGGGCCTCCACGCCGTGCACAAGGGCAGGCCCTGGGCGGCTGGTGTCTGGGACCTTTCTGGCTCGGACCTTGCCCCGGGAAAAGATTCCGCGGGAGAAGGACTAGCCAGGGAACTCTCCGGGCCCAGGCCCAAGACCTCTCGGCCCTGGACCATCAATTTCGGTCCCGCGGCCTCCTTAGAGGGAGGTGGAATGATGACTCCTAAGCTTTGCCGAATCTGTTCCTAACAGCTCGACAGCGGGCGGATCCACACCGGGAACCCTTCTTGTCCTTGAGAATGATCTTTTTGTACGGTGGTACCCAGGGCGAGGCGGAAGTTGTTGCTAATTCGCTACCTTCCGGGGGAGATATGCGAGTTGGCACATGCTCACCCCCTAGCCACCTGGGGGCCCGAAAAACACTGGAGAGGATTAAGCTCGCTTTTACTGGCCTGGATCACGGGAGGCCCGCGGTTCTGTCAATCCTGTCCGGGTCCCGGGAGCCAGATTCCTAGGGGGGCCCGTGCTCCCTCTAGTCCCTATTCCCCTCGTGGACATCCCTTTAAAAGGGATGGGTCATTGGTTTGGGACCCGGGGGCCCTCAACCCGTGGCCACAAGTATTCCTAGTCATGGTGGACTATGCCACCCGGTACCAGAGGTTCCCCTGCCCCGCTAATACTAAAAGCATCCCGCGGGAACTGGTTAACTTGTTTTCCCCAGGGGCATACCAGGTCCTCACGGCCGGTGCGCCCCTTCCGCGGTTTCCGTTCAAGGTGGCCAAATTGCAGATAAAGCACCTGAAAGCGTCAGTCTATCACCGCAAACTGGGGTTGGTCGACGATTTAATCAGGCGCAAGCAGATGCTCCAAAAGGTAGTCGCCGGGCGGCAGGAACTGGACCAAACTCCTCCCGCTCGTCTTTGCCACCCGGAGTACCCAGGCCCTACGGGCTTCTCCTTTGAATTACTATACGGGGCGACAACCCCGGGGGAAACCTCGACATCCTAAAAAAAGGCTGGGAGGCCGGGGCTCTTCCCTCCCCTAATATTTTTTGGGGTCGTGGCGCACTGCGGCCGACTCCAGATCAGGCCCCCCCTAAAGAGCGTGACTGTGCCAAGCAGCGCAGGCCCGGTGTTACAACGCAACTCCGTCCTCAGGGTTCCCGGGGACCCCAGTTATGGTGCTCGTCCCGACCTCCCACTTTGAGCTGCTGCTCACTGGCAAGGGCCTTACGAGTTGGAGAAAAGGACCGTCACTATTTGGTAAAACAGCCCAATCGGCGGGAAGGGATCTATCATGTCAACCTGTTTCCCTGGAGATGAGAGCGAGCTCCCAGCTCCGTAGGTCACTCTCCCTTTTTCCGAGCACAACTGCCCTTAACCTGCGGGCTGACCCCAAGCGGGGGGAGTTGCCAAACACTCCGAGCCATCCCAGTGGTGAGCGGTCACCGGCGGACGGGGTGATTGAGCCGCAATAGTCACGAGCCGGGGTTCGTCCGGGAGGCCCTACCGACTCCAAAGGAGCCGCAGAGGTGAACTGGGGTGAAACGTATATTGGACATGGACTAAGAGGAGCCATAGTCCCTGGTCCCGCCCTTGTCCCCCTCCCCCAAGCCAGGCGGCTCCTGGAGGTTCTGTAATGACTTAGGGGTCTGAATCAGATCTCCAAGGGTTTGATCCACCCGCCCGGATTGCGACCTCCTTGGCGGCTGGAGTGCGCTCGATATCGACTACCCGACATGACAAAGGGTATTGGCAAATTCCTTTAGCGGGATCCGCCAAAGGAAAGCGGCCTTAGCACCCCTAAACGGGCACTGGCAGTCACAAGGTCCTCCATTTGGGCCTACGGGGCCCCGACTTTCCCGCGTCTGGTAGATAGGTGCAAGCCTCCACCAGTCCCTATAAGGCCGCTACCTGGATGGCGTGTCATCTATTCCGCACCTGGGAGGGGCATCTACTGCAGGTGAGCTGCCTCCGAACACTGGCTAAAGCCGGCCTCCCCATAAACCCCGGAAGTGTTTTTTGGATTAAGGGGGCCAAATATTTGGCTACCTGTGGGACAGGACAGGGGGCCACAGAGCTCAAATTAAAGACATCTTAGAATGGCCCGTCAGTACCAAGAAACAGGTGCAGGCTTTCTTGGGGCTTGCGGTCTACCGCGTTTGTTCCCGTTTCTCGAAGGAGCACCCTTGACTGACCTGCAAAAGGCCTCCCTATCGTGGTGTGGACCGAAAAGCGAACAGCGTTCAGTGACCCAAGAAGGCCTGCGCACCTGTATTACGGGCCCGATTTTGGGCTCCGTTTATTCTCCAGACCGGCCGGACACAGGCCTGGGTGCGTGCTGAGCCAAAGCGTCGATGGTTCGGCACCCTGTGATGTACCTTGGCGGGCGATGGACCCGGGGAGACCGCACGCGGCAGTGGAGAGGGGGGCCTTGGCCATTAAGTGGGCAGTGACCCACCTCCCGGGACTACCTGCTGGGTGCGATCGCTCTGGTGACTGATCACGCTGCACTTCAGTGGATGTCCCTACACAAAGAGTCGAATCGCGGGTCCAGGTGGTTCCCGACTTACGCGTATAAGTTCATGTCACTTATGGGGCACCCTTCAGGCCAATGCCCATGCCCTCTCTAGTATTCACGACCCCTCGGTTAGAATCCCGACCTGGCGGTCCCCGGGCTAAGGGGGGATGCGGTCACGCACGCAAGTAGGAGGCCTGGATTGATTCGGCAGCACCTGGGGAAAACCCCTTCGCCGCCAGGGAATGGTGGGTATTAACTTTCTCCTCTGCTTCCTCATGAAAAAGACCGTCTGCACCATAGGCCTGGATTGACGCAGATGCGATACTTCGCCCTTCCTCCGCCATCTTGCCCTGGCGTCATCCCTTTCCCATCCTCCCCTTGCGGTCCTTCCCGACATTCCTCCACTTCCCGGGTCCTCCCCAATAGCGCGGGGCATGGTCGCCCCGATATGAACTGTTTGGTTTATAATTTTTACCTGTTTTTGTGTGTACAATATACGGGCGGAAAAACCCCAACCCTTGCTACTGTCTCCTGGTCCTTACAATATATATATATATATATATATATATTATATACACATATACAGTATATATATAATATATATATATATATATATATATATATATATATATATATATATATATATATATATATATACTGTATATATTTATATATATACTATATATATATATATATATATATATATATATATAACATTTAAGAATAACAGCACAGGCATATGAGTTATGCTTCCAATTTAGTCTAATGGCAACATGTACATGGGAAACTGGCTTTGAAATGGGGAAATAATATACAGTAATTAATTTATATACCTTTCCATAGATCTTGGTTCATGCCCTGGCCTGGTGACCACCTCCAGGATTTTCCTATTCTCTACATGCCCATTATGGGTTTCCAGATATTTTAGTTTCCACACCCCAAAACTTTGCATTATTAGTTAAACTGGTGACTCAGTATTGTGCCAATGTGAATGGCTTGGATGTGTGCGATATACATATATTAGTGTACTGTATATCATCTCTATATTATTTTACATTATAAGAGGTGAACACCACAAAGAAACAAATTAATGTGTTTTATTAATACAATGAAACTAGGATTAATTGCCTTATCATATCTTTATATCTCCTTAACTTGGGGCTGTTACATTAAAACAAATCTTGAGACATGTACAGATAATAAGAATGGTACTGGTAATTATTGAATTAGATATTAAAAAGAGGCAACATTTTGTGCACTAGAATGACTGAACTTGAATCAGGAAAGCTTTTCTAAATAAAAGATGTCTTTTGTCACTGCCTCTATACCTAAAAAAGAGATTATAGGGGTTGGAGCATAAAATAGGGAAATAGGCAGGCGCAAAACAAGGTATCACTACATCACATCCAGTGCTGGCAACACAGTGAGGGACAGGACTGGGAATTTGCACTCTTTACTCCCAGTGCTGTGCTCTAGCCCAAACCCCAAGATTGCATCATTAAGATATCATAACAAAATGATTAACAGAGGGTAATCCTTTGAGACTGGAATGTCGAGTCTACTGTCATTCAGTTACTTCTTTATGCCTTCAGTCTTTAGAATTTCCCCTCTGCTAGTAGAGAGGATGTTTAAGCATCTAAAAGCCCAGTGGAGTTTTGAGGAGACTGCTGGCTAACTAAGATCAGATGGAACTGCAGCTTATTAAAGGAAATAGCAACACAGAATGAAGCACCCTAGGTACACAGCCAACCAGAATGAGTTTTGCTTTTTTTTGGGCTCAGTCAATCACTGTGTCAATACACAAAGCATCTAAAATCAAGAATGCTTTGGAGGCAAGAAAAGTACAAATAATATCAATTAATTAAAATCCTACAGGCTTGGCAAACAGGGTTGACACCCACCACTGTACAATTTATGCTCAAATTCATGATTGCTGGGATGAAATAGTACATTTTTCCCCTCTGTGGCACTCTTGGGATGGATTCCCATCATCGGTGTTTTCGCTACAGTGTGTTCACCTTGCCACGGGAAAAAACCACTCGCTTGTTATTAATTGCTTTTGTTTAGCTCCAAAGCAGAAGAGCTTATCCAGAGGGAATTCCTAATTGGAAAGAGTCAGGACGGGATTATTTTGGAATACCTGTGTACAACAAGTCTTTAGAAAGGGTGCAAAAATATAAACAAAAAGCAGACAGATGGGAAATTTTGGGGAACTGTGGCGTCTACACACACTTGACCCAGGGATGACGAGGATGCATCCTCCTTGTGTTTTGTGGACTGCATATACACCAAGGCAAAGCAAAGGGGCAACAGCTAAACAAACAAGACTGTTGGGCCCGGTCACACTAGTGTACTGAACAACCCTGCCATTGTAACTCTGGCGGGTCTGAAAGGGCTCAGAGCTTAAAAATGTTGCCAGTCAAGCTTGAAGATTTATGCTTACCACAACCTTGTTTAGTGTAGCGTCAATAAAGAAAGCCAGTGGCAATGGCAGCACAAATTTCTGGCAGTAAGGTTTTTTGGGAGCATTTTTTGTTCTCTCAGGCTCACAGACTTGCTGATTACTGGAAATGGGGTTGCCGGGTATTTCAGACTACGTGACTGATGATTACAACCAAGAATGTGACTGAAAAAATGCCAAAAAGTCATCTAACTGCATGATCCTAAGGAAACAAATTCGATCTCATAAAAGTGTGAGTTGGTCGTTGCAAATATGTTTTGCAAAATTTCCCAGAAATGACTTCTTGCTAAAAGGTGTTTTATAAAATACATGTTCAGGTGAACCACTCCTTTTGAATTCAGTAGTCGACTCCTGTAGGTCTCCTTGAGGTTTGCTATAATTTTTTTTAAAACAAGTGACTTGGGACTGGGGCTCTTTCTCTAAAGACTTGAAACTTTCTGATTATAGTTGGAAGCAGCATATCTCTACCTGAAAAGTCCACAGTACAAATGGCACTAAGCAAATTCATGAACAATTTCATGGAAGTATAGACACAAACTGTGCCTTGGCCATCATCTTAGGAGCCAAAGTTGAATTTTGAACTTGTTAGACATGTTCAATGTTTTATTGAAGGACAAGGTAGAAGAGATCCTAAAACAAATTAAAATTGTAAAGACAATCTTCACAAAATAGTATTATTGAAGCTTAATCAACTTTAAAGCTGAACTAAGGAAAGCAGAAAAGGTCAGAAATGGAAAAAAAACAATAAATAAATAAAGATTGTAAAAATATGCTTTAAATTGGTTGCTTATGGTCTGATGGGAAGGATATTACTGTTCTTTTATGCTATATGCTGGGATTGATGTTTTATTTTGTAATACCAGCAAATTAAATACCATGTAACTGTATTGTTATTGCAAAAAAGTAAAATGAAAAGTCAATGCAAAGTAGGTGTATCTGATTTATGCAAAGACTCACTGTAACTTTACTGATACTAAGGATATGGTCTCAGGGATTATTCACTATGATGTTTTTAGGAGGACTGAACCAGCACACAATTTCTGATACCATTCTTTAAATAAGAAATTATTTATTGTTTTTTCCATTATCTTTTTGTGACAACTACAAAATGACATATTTTTGACACAATGGGGTTTGGGTCTGCTTTAACCATCTTATCTGTAAGGTTACAAATAAATTCCCAGTTCCACATCTTCAGTTCCTGGATTTTAACTACAGAAGTGGAATAGACTCCCTTTGATAACACAGCACTTTACTGGCGTGCTATTGGATAGCGTTCTCCTTATAGGTCCATCTGTATATTCTCCCGTGTCTGAAGCATTTTTTCCAGGTGGTCAGTCTTCCTTCTCACATTTCAAATACATCCTGTACTGTAGGTCAATTAGCAACTCTAAACTGGTCTGGTGTGAGTGGACCCTTTGATGCATGGTTTAATCTAGGTTTGGTCCTGCTTTGGGAAAAATGCAATCCTACCTGACACTAACAGGATTAAGTGTGCAGAGAATGCACGTATACTACATTATGGATTTGTAACTCTTTAAAACTGTTGAATGTGATAGCCTACCTTGTACTTGTCATAAATACCCTTTACCTCTGGAGAACACCAGATTTCTCACTGTCTTCATTTATTGCAGTGACCAGCGCTAAACAGAAGACATTAAATGTGTAATAAAATGTGACTAATTTTGTGATTAACCTTGATTTAAAGGCAGAAGATAGCAATTCAGAATTATAACAAATTATTTGCTTCATTATATATATGATAAAACATACACAAACTCTAGAGCCATAAAAACCCCCCAAAAAATAAAATATTTTATATATAAATATATATATATATTATATCTATATGTGACACCATCACATAGGCATGCTTGTTCTCAACAATGAATAATGCTTGTCGTTCAGTTTTCTCTCATAAAACACCACTTGGTAAACACCATTAGCATCACACTCCTGATTCTGGGGCTCCTCTCCACAAGCCCAATAAATCTCCCAAGTGCCGGTCCCGGGGACAGCAGCCTGTTAGTTAGCACCCCAGGGAAAAGGCAGCAGTTGGGTAAAGGTGTGTGCTAAGGCAAGTGCTACAGTTTTCAGAGACCTTCGTTAATAAGCTGCAATCATAGCATATTTAAAAAAAGAAAACGTACTCAAGTCCTGGAAGCGAGAAACAAGTAAAAGGGGATTGACATTAGAAAATGCTCCTACCAAAATAAAATGTGAGCTTAGCAAGCAGAAATCCCAAAGGGCTCTGGGGAACCTATTTGCAAAATTGTGATTTTAGCAAATTTCTTTCCCGTTTTTTTATTTAAAGTGAACAAAAAATATATGGAATCTTCTGCAGATAAACTAGGGCAGCTCTGACGTTCAGTTAATCATCATCACTAATCTTTAACTACCAGTAATTTCAAAAGCTATATGGATATTTGTTGACATGTCAAGAGGTTGATTTCAGCCAGTACTTAGGCTTGCATCAGGGCACCCACATAGCTGATTATGGCAAGCACTCTGATGAACAATTTGCTACACAAGTTTTGGGAAAAAATCTTACCGATCTGTTCAAAAACTTATTGCAGCATCATATATTTCAATGACAAACACATGATGTAAGACATTAGCTAATAAAATGTACATTCTATAAACTGCCTCTTCTATAAATTACTTTTGTTAAAATCTGGTCACAGTTCTTAAAACCACCTAGAGATGGTGCTCATATGAAAGATGCTATTTTAAATTCAAATTTTGATTCAGTTCCTTCCACTTTCTCAATTTGTGGTATTAACTCTAGGCCTCTCACAATGTTCAAACATTCAAACAATGTTGAAACTTTTTTTCTTCAATTTGTTTTGTTAGAGATTTGTTTCTGATATCTAGTATTTTTCATATATTCTTGCTTTTTATATCCCAAAAAAACATGCCTTTTAAAATTAATGAGAGACTTGGGAAATGGCCCTGTATTAAGTAAGTGTAAGTGTCCATTTGTCCATGGCTGGTCCCCTTTCCCTGTCATCCACTGCTGCAAGCAAGAAGAAATAACCTCTCACTGGGTTATTGTCTGGTTTTTTATCCTTTTATTACAATAAAACAATAATACAAAAAAATGTGTACCTAAAGAATTGCATATACATGCAGTACCACATTTACATACTACCTTAAAAATGTTATAAAAACAAAATTTTAATTTAAAGGTTTAACATTTCAAATTGCACATTTTCTTAATTTATACATACATACTGATATGGCTTCAGGGAGTCAGAGGAAAGGGGATGTGAGGAAGGGTTACAGCAATTCTGGGAAATGCAAGAGAGCATTTCAAATGTAAAATTACATTCTCTCTTTCTCATTGCAGTGTTTCTGTAAGAAGATTAAATTTAATGTAATGTGTCATAAATTATAAAAATATGGTTTCTTTAAGTGGCACTAAAACCAAAATAAATAGTACCTCTGTATTTAACTTGCCAGTGTGTCAGCCAGCTTACAGTGCTGACTGCCCTAATGTAATGACAAAATTCTATAAAATAGATAAGTTAATTATTATCCTACCGTGATTCAAGTTTGCAGTGTCTTTGCTAATTTATGCAAAGAACACAACATAACCACAAGTAATGCACAGTGTCAGTTTTAAGTGAGACAGCAGCTACTGGAAACTTTGTGTGTGTCGATGGCAAAAGTGTCATTAGGGCAGTGTAGTCCAACAATTCTTCTGTGCTGCCACACTTTTTCTACCACAAAAAATCCCAAGGCACACACATTCTACCAACCACAAAAGCATTAAATCTATACATGTGCTAAACTGTCGAAGGGAGAGAACAAGGGAAAGCGCAAAAAAAACATAGACATGGCATAGCACTTGTGTGGAGCATAATTTTCAATCGTTGGAATAACAAACAATTGTGGATAGTATTTCGAAGTTTTAACACAGGTTTTAAAGTCTTCTTTTCAACAAAGCCATTTAGGATGGCATTCAAAAGTAGGTTGTACTTACTCAAGTAGTATTTTGTTAAAAGTTCAGGTTTAAAGTCATTGTTTAAGTTTAAACTATGCCATTATTTTTCTTAAATTCCTTTTTGTTAATTCTACATTAATTTTGTGATTTAGTGTGTATTTACTTAATGATTTATGTATATTTTTAAATTGATTCCCAACCCACGTTTTTATATGAACCATGCATCTTTGTTAGACTTTAAAACAACTTTTGTCGACATAAAATCAATTAGATTTCAAACCTTAACAATAAAATATGACTGCTAAACAAAAGAAACTACTAAACTTTAACCAAGTCAAGCAATTCCAGTAATGTCAATGCAGCTATTTGGTCTATACAGAGGACACACCTCCAGCATCAGAATAGCACAATTCAGTTTAAAATTATGAACATTACAAATTTTCATTTACTTATAGAAAACATTCTTTAAATTTGTAAAACACCAAGGAAGCCTGGTTTCAACACTGTTGTGCTGTCCAAAACATGATAAATAACTCAGTAAATGAACAGAAGCTACAGAAATCATTAAATTCCTAAACACTGAAACGCTCAGAAATATTTTTTTCCTTTTAAATAAAACTGTACTTTTGCAATGTACTTTCTTTTCATAGTTGACTCTATATTGTTACTTTTCAATTTACAGATACATGCAATCCAGAATACACAAAGTATTTCATTAGAGGAGGTTAGGAGCAACACTGATATAAGCTTTGCCACACACCACATGACAAACCAACTCAGGATCCCAAATTAGGACCCGAGTGCAGCCACGGGTGACACCACAGCACCACACTAATTCAGATGTAATGGAACAGTGGGAGGTTTTTTATGGTGGCTGGAGTGCCAATTTGCCACTAGCATGATTGTTACAGTTTGGAGGCCTACATGCAGGGATGGATGCAGATTAACATCATACTCAGAACAGAGCACTTGCTCAAAGGGCCACGAAGTAGAGTCACATTTGGCATTTACGGAGTTTGAACTGGCAACCATCCGATTGATATGACACATATTAACAGGCTGTTACACACAGAATGTTAAAAAATAGAATAGAGAACAAGTGGGAGACCACTAGGTGGGTGGGAAGCGGGTACAGAGCAAAATTGAACATGAGCTGGCCTTCACCCTCTTCCTTGCCAACCCACCAGTTTCCTTACCTGCAGCTGTCCCCAACAGTCACTATCCCCACTTCATATGGGGGTCCATTGATCTCTTCATTGGGCAGTGGCTGGGGCCTGGGTGGACTCAATCACTCCCACATCCTCATCAATGCTTCCTGAGGGCAAGAGCAAAATGAACTGTTAGGTGGAAAGTGCAAGTGATAAGAGAGACCTTTTAAAGGGTTTATGTGCTGCTTTGTGAGCTCTAATTAAAATCTACTGGGTTATTTTTGGTTTTAGTGTGACGGTCTTAACCATTTTAAAAATACAGCTCCATGAACTAAAATTTGCTTTACTTGGTTTTTTTCTTAATCCAGCGTTTTCTTTTTCTGACCTACAATGTCCTATTCAGGGTCTTAGACAGTATTAAACACGGTTAGAAACCAAAAAGGTCACCAGTCCATCACAGGACATTACCCACATCAAATCACTTTACGTTATCAATTGGCCTAATGTGAATATCTGTGGGATATGACACAAAGACTGGAACAACAACCAAACCACACAGACACTAGGATAACGAAATGGACAAAATTTGCCCAGGACCTTTGAGATGTCAGACAACAGTACACAGTGCCAACATGCTGCATGTGCAATATTAAAAGTAGTACAAAAAGCCAAGAGAAATTCTTTGTGTCAATCCCTAGCATTTTTAGCTACTTTTAATTGCATGTGCTTTTACACTCAAAAAAGCCATTATATACATCACAGTTATTTGGGTCAGCTTAAAGCTCAGGAAAACATACAGAAAACCAGTCCTGTTCACTATTCCAGTAGATGCATTTTTCAGAAAAATGAATTCTTTCCCAGATAGGGTTAACGTAACATTTATAAACTCCAAAAATCACATTTGAACTTACAATTCATTTGACAGAGCAGCCTCGCTATGAGTTAGGAGATGGTAGCTTGTACAAATCCTTTAAAAAAATGCCCTTCACGATTTGAGTGACCTGTAATCAAAGCTTGTGCAATTTCCATTATTGCAAACACATTGGAGGTGCAGACTCTGCAATATGCAAACCAGTAAACCCCCCAAATTTTCTAAAGAATCCTAAATCCAAAAATGGCAATCACTTTCTGTTCCCTCCGATCTTTGGATTGCGTTGGGCGTCGGATGTATTGTGCATGGCTTGCTTCTGGGCCCCTGATCTTGGGTTGGGGATCTACATTACTAAAAGAAGATTGTGTATGTGGTGGTGTCGTGTTTTCGCGTTGGAGGTGGTTGTATCATGCACAGCTTGCTTCTGGCCTCTGCCATCGTGCATATTACAAACATTACTAAGCGAAGGTTGTATACTTTCGGTGGTGTTCGCGTTCAAGCTGTTTGTGACCTGAAGTTTAATTTACAGGTTGCGTTGTGTGTTGTTGGCGCCACCCTACTGACTCTGGGAAGCTGCTGGGTTTGACTCTGGGGCTGAGGCTCTTTTTGTTGCAGCTTTCGGTGCTGCTGGCCTCTGGCATCCATGCATCTATTATCAACCTTTGTTTAGTAATATAGATTAATGCTACTTTAAAAAGGAGACTAGATGAAATTAAATACTAATAACCAATCAAATAATTTATATAATAATATTAAAAGTTTGAATCTGCTGGAATCCATTTACTAAACTGAAAATAGAAAAATCTGTATAAATCGTTTGGGCGACAGAAAAAAAAAATTTTGTAGTTTTGTTTTCAATTGATTTGGAGCATAAGGTGATTAGATTTGCAATATTAAAAAGGGGGAAAACCAATGGATAACTCTTAGATCAATTGGGTCAACCATCAAATACTTTCAAAAAAGGTCAGGCCTGATTTAAAGCCTGCCCAATATAATTCAAATTACTTTGCCATTTAATGTAGAAGTTAAGTTGCAAACACACACTTTTAAGCGGCTCATCAGGCTTTGTCAATCCTGAAACACCTTTTAAAAAAGGGTAATACATTCTAAAGTTTGGGTGATCCACGGGATCTCAGCGAACCATACTATAAGAGGGAAAATTTGAGAATGGAGTCAGACCTGTCGGGAAAAGATATCCCTTTAGAATGTTTTCAAGATTACAATTTCCAGTAACAAAGAACACTAAAACCCATTACAATCTGAGATTTCTCTTGCTCCTTTAACCACGTTAATTATGACCTACCCGAACAATGGGCAAAAGCGGGCACCAGCAGAGGTAAAGCAGAACCACTTTTCTCTAAAACAGCTTGTCAGTAAGAAAATGTACCTGGTTGATTCTCATACATGTCAACAATATATAGATTAGTCAAAACTGGGAAAATGTCTCTGCCTCATTATACAGCTGGACAAACTAACACTGCTATACACACTAAAAACCTCATCTCAGTAGTCAGTCATGGCCATGGTGGTGCGACTGGTTTTATTTTGGTTTCAGAATGTTCACTGCATCAGGACTTGGATGAATTTCCTGCATCAAGTAAACTTTAATCAGTTGTGTTCTAGTTAATCAGTAGAGAATATCACACCATATTTCCACAACCTGAAGCTATACTGTAGCCAAGGCCATGATGTTAAACACAGATATGAAAAATACAAAACGTCTAAATTAAGAAAGGGCAATTTGCAGTGGCCTAGTCAAACTCAGATTTATACTCACAGAGAGAAAGAGAGGTTACAGCGCATTGCTGCCCACCACCGACAAACCAACTCAGGGTCCAGAGATGTTGGGAAAATTAAAATGAACAGTTTATGCATGAAAACCCATGGAAACTAAGTGCTGAAGCACCACTAAGCTAAAGTATTTCTCAACAAGAACTGCACACAACCAGTCAAGCTATAGTAATACATACTCATGATTAGCCAGCCAGCTCAGGAAGTGGATACCAAAGACAGCTGCTTCAAGAGGTACACACATTTAGGTAAACCTCAGTATTCTGTCTATGAATACACGAGTTTAAACAAATTAGGGCAACCATACATGATGAGAAGAGGGCCAGGAAGTGTTCATGAGCACCGATATTTCTGGAATCAAACAGATAAACTGTCACAACTAAACATTGTCACTTTCAAAGATGATAAAGTAAACATTTCAAAATCACAAGAGATGCTGTCACATATCCACTGCCAGTCACCTGAATATGGAAAACATATAAATTGGGCAAGTTTGTCTGGAAAATACATGTACAATGAGGATGTTCAATTTGTGTTACCTACACAACTACTTCTCCTTCCAGCTGTTTCCCATTAGGGTTGCAACAGCGAATCATCTTTTCCATATCTTCCTGTCCTGTCCATCTTGTTCTGTTACATCCATTGCCTTCATGTTCTCCCTCACCACATCCATAAACCTTCTCTTAGGCATTCCTTTTTCCTCTTGTCTAGCAACTCTACCCTTAGCATCCATTTCCCAAAATACTCAGCATTTCATGCTACTTCATCGGCCGATTCTGATACCTCCGCATAACCAGACAAATACAAATCGTACTATCATTTTATGTTAAAGTATATTTTTATAATTAAAACTATAGACCACAGGTGCTAATTGTTTTATTTACAAAATTAAATACTGTAGGCTATTGTTCAGGGACAACAAAATACTAAAATTAAATAAAACAAATTTCCTTAAAGTGCACACTTTAACTAATAAAAATATGTACAAAATATTTATTCATAATACATATGGCATAAAAGCAAATGCTTCTTAATAAAAATAAAACAAACATTTCTAGCAAAAAAAAAATATATATATATATATATATATATATATATATATATATATATATATATATATAAATATATAAATATATAAATTATTTACATTTATATAAAATTTGGATTATCATTTAATTATGTAGTACTTGTTTTCAAAGCTTGTGCTGCATGACACACAGCAACAAATAAACACATCAAATCTTTAAAAAATAAAGCCTATTGTTCACTAAGCAGCAATTTCAAATTTTATTTTTTTCTTTTAAATTTAAAAAGGTAAGCTGCTGCATTTTTTAAACAAGCTACTTAAACACAAACAGTGCCTGTTTTTATTTGAAGGACAAAATAAAGGTCAGAACTCCTTAAAGTAGCTTTTTTTGTTGTTTGTCTACTTGCACAGGAAAACGTCTTTGATTACTCAAACTTTTTCTTCAGTTTATTACCCACTTTACGCCCAACACAAAGGCTAATATACTAATTGCCTCTGTTCACTGATAAAACCAAGTTTCTACTTGCTCCTTGCAACTAAATTATCATAAAGTTTAGAAAAGCGGGGGCTGAAAATAAGGGTTTTTTGCAATTGCCTTTACTGATCACCAATTAACCCGTTTCTTGGTGTCGTTCGATTTCAATCTGTGGATGATCGGTTGGAGTACCCTAATAGAAAAGCACTGAGAAATGCCCATTTAAAAAGATAAGCCAAACAAGTCTGTTGTTTGATCACTTCATGCATTGAGATGCTGAAACCCATTTCACTAGATATACTAGCATTACATCCCTCTTTCATTGTGCTAACTGCTGCGTTTTTTCATTGGACATTGTAGCCTACAAACCAAAAATTGGACAACATTATGGCTGGTCAAAAAAAAGGGTCAGGCGTTTTGTCATTTTGTATACATATACTAACTATCTCCCCATCTAAGATGGTTGAAATGTAGTAATCGCGTTCACCTCCTTGTTAACTTTTGCAGGCCCCACACAATGTATATGTCTCAGTTATGTGTCATTTAGTTTGTTTAGTTTGTAATGCCCCCTCTATTGGAATGACAAATGCAATGCATTATATTACAGTTTATGATAAATTTTTTATATAAATGTTTATGGTGCAACAGGTGTTTTGGAACAACAGAGACATAGCAACTGGATGAGCACAAAGACACTTATCCTTTTATTAAGATGGAGAAGATACAGATATTAAACTCAACTAAGAACTCTTTAGACCTTAGAATATAATGATGTGGGTGGGCTGCCATCTTTATTACCGATGAGTTGTATATACACTACCGGTCAATAGTTTTAGAACACCCGGTAAGTGTATAAAATTTTACCAAACTGTGGTAACCCTTTGATACAGAATGCCAGTCACTTGGTGTAAATACCAACTCTGCCTCCTAAAAAGAACCCCATATCATCCCCTTCCTCCTCCATGTTTGACGGTTGGTGTCACACTGAGGAACCACCCTTTCACCATCGATGGTGTATAAACACCCTGCAGATGAACTGAAGATTTCAATTTGATTAATTTATCCATAAGACTTTCCCGGGCTGCAGTAGTCCACAGCTGATATTTTCAGGTCCCAAATTTGTCCTTTAAGGAATGGTTTCTTTCTGCCACTCACCCTGTTACACCTTCAGCACAAACTCTCCTCTTCACATTAGAAACTGAGACTTGCTTTTTTTGACCTGCACTGTTAATCTGTGCTTGAAATGCTGTGCTGTTGTAAGTCACCTATCATGCAAGATGGTGACCTCAAAAACTTGTCTTATGATTGAGTAGTGACTTTGGGTCTACAGATCTCTTCCTATCAGTTTCTTCCCGTTTTCAATTTCCTTTGGATTGTGTAGGACACCACTGTATTCAGTGACACTTCTCTAAATGAAAGGCCTACACTTAAAGGGTAATAATTCTCTGTCTCATTCCATTTGTTAATAGCCATTTTCTTGTCATTATCACTGGAATATTGTCCAAGTATTGTCTGCCTGCTACTACTCTTTTTTTAGACAGAGGGTTTATTTTAAGTAATCATCAAAAGTTGGGACACCTGTGCAAATTGTTTGCTTCAAATTGCAAGGCTGAATTTATTTTATCTGCTGCAGAACATCTGTAGGTTGTAACATATTAGTTGTTCCTGAAGAGGCCGCTTGTAATACTGTGAAATTTCCTTTTTCAGGTTTTGCTAACCTAAATGTGAAGTTTAAACCTTTGGCTGTTTAATGCTTACCTTTCATCATTTAGGTCATTCACTGCATTCATCTGATTAAATTTGAAAAACTGGAAAAACTGAGGTGTTCTAAAACTTCTGACCAGTAGTGTGTTTACTTAATTTTTTCTAAAGGATATTTATGGGTTTGGGGTCAGTAATATTTACCTTAAAATGCCAACTGAGACTGGAGGAATCTAAACATCCATTATTTTTATAAGAGAGGTTGCTCCATGAACGTTTCTTTATGTACTTTAAAGAATGTTAAAGAAATAGTTCTGTTTCAAAACACATGTATTTATAAAGCCACTAACTGCACAAAGGAGTGTAAAATAAAAACAGGTTGTTGAATTCCAGCTAATCCATGGTTATCTAACTCCAGCTGTATACATTTCTTCTGACAGCGTTATTTTTTTTTTTTTTTTAAAACTAACATTAATTCCTCTTCCCTCCAACACTACACCATATCTTTTAATCGGTCACAGAAGTCTTGTTATTCACACCATGTGTGAATGAGGACATGCATGAGAGAGCATACTTACAGGGACTAGGAGCAGAAAAGTTTATTGCTTTTTAGAAGTGGTCTCCCAAAACTGAAAAAAACAAGTTGTTCTCATCTTAAGCTTGCAAAAGCGGAAAATTAAGAAAAATCAACTCGCTCACTATTCAAAAGGTCCACTTGGTACTACAGCAGCTGTGATGACTAAGCTGACACACTAGAGTCACCAAAATGACATAAATGAAGAAACAAGTATAGAAATTAAAAGGTTTATTAAAATATTATACAAAGTACATGGAGATCAATTTACAGACACAATGAAATAAACAAAACCTAAAAGCCACTCTAGGTAGTACTAAAATGGGTTCCATGTCCTTATCCATGAGCAGCATAAGCTTGTCCATTTGCCACCTTTTTATATCTATTTGTGGACTCGCACCTCCTGCTCGTTTCTTTGTCTCTCTTTCCTAACTTGGGCATACCTTTGTTCTGCCAGCTGGTGACTACCACCAGCTTTCTTCTTGCGACTCCCTTTCTCTCTGTTCAGCCATTAGCTACTTTAGAGACATTCCAGTGATCTCGATGACTTTCAGAATCCCTAGAGCTGCTTTCTAGAATGCCTCTAGTGGCCCAAATTATATCTGCAGTCCCAAGCTCAAGCTCTCTGTTAAAGGCTCAGTCAGCACCAAGCAGTATGCAAAGAACAATGGGTAAATGGAGCAACATAGAAAAAACAAGTCTCCTCATTAGGGAACACCTAATATATTATCCGTTATCTCCAGCTTCCATTCTCTACATCTATACCTCCAGAGTAGCAAATTCAGGGCACACACAGTATTCTTTTTTTTTTGACAGAGACTGAAAACTCTGTTAAACACTGGGTCAACTGTCCTCTAACATCCTGAGGGAACAAAACAGTCTTCCACACAGGACACCATCCTTCACTACCCTTGTGAGACAAATATTCAATCTAGACCCTGCATAATTTGTGGGACATTGCAACAACTGCTGCTGGCAGCCTAACTACACTGGTATAGCATATTAGACCATCCCCTACTTAAACTGCCTCCTTCATAAAGTTCACTCTAATGTGAACAGCATTTCTTAATACTG